>NC_060887.1:2404840-2490292 GCF_014805685.1 Silurus meridionalis | reverse complement strand
CAGCTGATACACACTGTGTGGTCAAAAGTATTTGGACACTTGTCTTTTCCAGCCAGATGTGGTTCATAAATTCACATAGTTCACATGCACTTAAATGCACCATACAGCCAATTAACATGCAAACTGTTGAAACACTTCATATAAACAGAATGTAGAATCACTGAAAGCATTTTAAATGGGATTTAAATACCGCTACAGAGGGAAGCAGGAGCTTTTCTGTAGCTATTATTGCTTTTATGTTCATGCCACAGGACCAAATATCAGTTGATTTTATCTTTCCATAATGAGCTGGAATAAATCATAAATGCTGTGGTGCCAATGGAAGATTAAGAAGAGAAAATCTCCAGGGACCATGATGATTTCTTGGCCCATGATGATGACTGGCTAATAAGCTGATTTAGATTCCTACAGCTGTGCTCCTGGATCTATGTGCTGAATTGGGTCCAGTACTACAGAGGGAAACACACCAGAACCATGCCATCCCCGTCCAAATACAGGTCCTCACCACTCTGGGGTTAATGACAACAGGTTGTTTCTAGTGGGAAATGGCAGACAGGGAAATACTTTATATAAATATTATATATAATTAACTTTTTCACAAAGACCTTCTTTAGATATAATATAATTCTATTAAATCTCATGCTATAGGTCTGGTATCTGCCCCTGAGTGTCATAATGCCTGTCATTTTGGATGTTATTATTAAGGTGGGTAGTCGATACATCAGGTTTCCCTTCACTGTGGCACACTGACCTGCTTCAGCACATGATTCCTTTATCCTGACACATAGCAGTGTAGGGAACAGACTACAGGCAGCTGCAGGACGTGATGACTGGCTTCTTGGTGACTTTAACAACATGTAGAAATTGTAAACATTGTCCTGATGTAGTCTATAATATGACAGGTGACAGAGGCTTCACCCCTCAGATGCTCCTCACCTCCTGAAATGCAGATGTGGAGCTCTGGATGTCTCAGGTGGAAGACTTCTATACCACCCGGAAAAAGTGTGTAAGATTATCAGGGTGTGTGGTGTTTTGCACAATGTGGCACTGAGGACCAGTTTCCCTCTCCCTCCTGACCTCCCTCCCCCTCAGCATTATGACCCCGAGCCACAGCCCCCTGCCCCACAAGAGAGATATAAACAAGATGCAAGAATCCATGAGGAGGTCATACGCCGTTTGTAAGGAAGACAAAAATCATGGTTTAACTTCATCTTTTAATAATTGTGCAATTTTACTTTTGTCACATTTTCCCAAAAGTTTATCATGTGGATTTTAATTATTTAGTTTAAAAGCATCCTCCAGTTGAGAAACACTGATTTAGAATCAGAATTTAAATGATGTTGAACACTTCAATAAACACGTGATTTATTATTTTAGATTTTTATTGATTTTATTAATTATTATTGGACATGGAGAGGTTTAGCTTTCAGTTCCTGTCCTTGATGTCCAGACTCACTTGCCTTTTTTCTCTCTTTTTCTTTTTTTACTGGAATGGTTAATAGTCGTCTGATCCAGTGCGGCAGGGGAACAGTCTGTTCCGATTGTGTGACATTTGCGACAAAGGATAGGATGACAATTCCAATCACGATGTTTCGCTGGTTCAGTTGTCCATAGAACATAGCCACAGAAGGTGATGGTGTAGTACGTTACAAAGGTGCTTTGCATGACGAATTCCGTAAAGAGAAATCCGTGAGTTCTCGGAGCAACCAGCGAGCGGGCAGGAACTCCAAACGATTGGACAAGGGTAATAGCCCCACGCACATGATAGATACAGGTGATCAGCTGAAGTCCTGCAGGAAGATCATAGACAGAGTTCTGGATGGAATCTAGCCACATTCCATCTGGGAGAACATGTCAGCGTGGTGCAGAATGTCCATCACCGGTCTGAACCGGTCCACATCAGTTTCCCAAACGAATTCGTCCTTTTTTGGAGGAAACCTGAACCATTTACGGGGTAAATTATGGCACCGTTTACCTAAAGGACAGGTGGGCTGCTCCAGGCACCACAGGCAGTGCTTTTGAAGAACAAGGAAAAAACAAGCATCGCAGGTATCTCTAAAGTTGACAAATTTGAGCGATACCCCTCAGCACATGCTTCGATGTACAAACACGTGCGTTGATGCAGGCGCATACCTTGCAGAAGTCACCTTTGTTCACCAGCTGCCATGTTCCTGCACACAGAATAAAATACACACAACAACAACATGATTTATATACGATATAATCAAAGGATCAGAATTGAAGTGTAGAAAGAGTTTAGTGCATTTAGTTATAAGAAAACGTTTGTTACAGTCATTTTTTCTCATTGACTAGGGCCATAATCCCTCCATCCAAATCCACATAGATGTTTTGATCCATATCTGTGGAGATGTTTTCTGTAGAAGACTCTTTACCTGTAATTTTATACACTGGGAGCTGTACGTATTGTCTAAACAATGACAAGGAATTCCACAACAGATAAAACATGCCACGGCTGCAAGGATTATTAAAATTGTAGTCCCAGTCTGACCCTATTCTACTCTATTTATTAGTATATTATGTTCATTTTACTTGGAGTAAACAGGTTACATGAGTTTGATTAAAATATGGGCTAAATAGGTTAAATTAAGCTACTTCATTGTATCTAATAGATTCTATACTAATTATTAAATACATATGATGGATTTATATAAAAAGCTAAACTATAAAAGCTAATCTTAGCTAGCTAATGTCACTAAATAATTACTTTTTACTTTTCATGTCTTCTACTAAATTGTCAGGAATCCCCCTGCCACGCCCCCTTTGGTGCTTCGGGGAACGCCCTGCTCCTTCTCTCATGTGCCCCGCCCACAAGGAGCTCCTCATCGGGCTTCATTGAGAACACCTGAGGCATATTCACTCACTCATCACACCGCCGATATAAACCCCACATTCCCCCACACTCCGGCTCCTTTATTGCATGTTCCTGTGTGTTCATATTGCCTTATGTGCGCGCGCATGCGTTTCCCGCTACGTGCAGTTCGACCCGGACTCTCGCGCTCTCGCTCCGCGTGGACTCTTTCCAGGCGCACCGTGGATATTACTTTCCTTTTTCCCGGATTTCCTCAATCGGATTATTCCTCAGACTCTGGACTATTGTGGGCCACTGGAATAATCCTTTCACAGCAAGTATTTGTGTTTTGTCTTCGCCCTTTTGTTTAAATAAAACTTTATTTGCTGTTACTTTGGCTTCCGCCTCCGTTTCCCGCATGACATAAATAATGTACAATATTCTACCATAATTATTTAACCCAGCCATTATGGATGCACAAGCCAGTGCACTCTTAGTGCCGGTCCCAAGCCCGGGTAAATGGGGAGGGTTGCGTTAGGAAGGGCATCCAGCGTAAAACATGTGCCAAATCAAATATGCGGATCACAAATGAAAATTTCATACCGGATCGGTCGAGGCCCGGGTTAACAACGACCGCCACAGGTATCGTTAGCCGACAGGGTACCGTGGAAATTGGGCTACTGTTGGCGAAGGAGGAGGAGGAGGAGAGGAGGAAGACGTCTACAGAGACGGCAGGAAAGGAGCAGTGTAGGAGAGTGGAGGTTCGGGTTGGTACTTTAAATGTTGGTACTATGACGGTTAAAGGGAGAGATGTAGCTGATATGATGGAGAGGAGAAAGGTAGATATGCTGTGTGTTCAGGAGACCAAGTGGAAAGGGAGTAAGAGCAGGAACATTGGAGGTGGATTTAAACTGTTTTATCATGGTGTGGATGGAAAGAGAAATGGTGTAGGGGTGATTCTGAAGGAAGAGTACAGTAAGAGTGTAGTGGAGGTGAAGAGAGTTTCTGATACGGTGATGATTGTGAAGATGGAAGTTGAAGGGATGATGATAAATGTCATCAGTGCTTATGCTCCACAAGTTGGCTGTGAGATGGAGGAGAAGGAAAAATTCTGGAGTGAATTAGATGAAGTGGTAGATGGTGTACCTAGGAAAGAACGATTGGTGATTGGGGCAGACTTTAATGGGCATGTAGGTGAAGGGAACAGAGGTGATGAGGAGGTAATGGGTAGTGTGGTTTTAAGGAGAGGAATGTGGAAGGGCAGATGGTGGTAGATTTTGCTAAAAGGATGGAAATGGCAGTGGTGAACACTTATTTTAAGAAGAAGGAGGATCATAGGGTGACGTATAAGAGTGGAGGAAGGTGCACACAGGTGGACTATGTGCTATGCAGGAGATGCAACCTGAAGGAGATTGCAGACTGTAAGGTGTTGGCAGGGGACAGTGTAGCTAGACAGCATCGGATGGTGGTCTGTAGGATGGTTTTGGAGGTGAAGAAGAAGAGGAGGAGAGTGAGGACTGAATGAAGAATAAGATGGTGGAAACTGAAGGAGGAAGAGTGTAGTGTAAGGTTCAGGGAAGAGGTCAGACAGGGGCTCGGTGGTGTTGAAGAGGTGTTGGATGATTGGGCAACTACTGCAGGAGTGATGAGGGAGGCAGCTAGAAAAGTACTTGGTGTGACATCTGGAAATAGAAAGCAAGACAAGGAGACGTGGTGGTGGAATGAGGAAGTGCAGGAGAGCATAAGGAGAAAGAGGTTGGCAAAACAGAAGTGGGATAGACAGAGTGATGAGAAAAGTAGGCAGGATTACAAGGAGATGCGGCAGCAGGTAAAGAGGGATGTGGCGAAAGCCAAGGAAAAGGCATATGAGGAGCTGTATAAGAGATTGGACATTAAGGAAAGAGAAAAGGATTTATACCGATTGGCCAGGCAGAGGGACCGAGCTGGGAAGGATGTACTTCAAGTTAGAGCAGTAAAGGATGTAGAGGGAAATGTGTTGACTAGTGAGGAGAGTGTGTTGAGAAGGTGGAGGGAGTATTTTGAGCAGCTGATGAATGAGGAAAATCAGAGAGAGAAGGTTGGACGATGTGGAGATGGTGAAGCAGGATGTAGATAGGATTAGTAAGGAGGAAGTGAGAGCAGCGATTAAGAGGATGAAGAGTGGAAAGTCGGTTGGACCAGATGACATACCGGTAGAAGCGTGGAGATGTTTAGGAGAGATGGCAGTGGAGTTTTTGACCAGGTTGTTTAACAGGATTTTGGAAGGTGAGAAGATGCCTGAGGAATAGAGAAGAAGTGTGCTGGTACCGATCTTTAAGCATAAAGGAGATGTGCAGTCTTGCAGTAACTACAGGGGAATTAAGTTGATCAGTCACACCATGAAGTTATGGGAAAGAGTAGTGGAAGCCAGGCTGAGAGAAGAGGTGACCATCTGTGAGCAACAGTATGGTTTCATGCCGAGGAAGAGCACCACAGATGCCTTATTTTCTTTGAGGATGTTGATGGAGATGTATAGAGAAGGACAGAAGGAATTGCATTGTGTATTTGTGGATTTAGAGAAAGTGTACGACAGAGTGACAAGAGAGGAGTTATGGTATTGTATGAGGAAGTCAGGTGTGTCAGAGAAGTATGTGAGGGTGGTGCAGGACATGTATGAGGACAGTGTGATGGCGGTGAAGTGTGCAGTTGGTACGACAGACTGGTTCAGGGTGAAGGTTGGACTGCATCAAGGATCGGCCCTGAGCCCTTTCCTGTTTGTAGTGGTGATGGACAGGTTGACGGACGAGGTCAGACAGGAGTCTCCCTGGACTATGATGTTTGCGGATGATATTGTGATTTGTGGTGAGAGTAGGGAGCAGGTTGAGAAGAGCCTGGAGAGGTGGACATATGCGTTGGAGAGAAGGGGAATGAGAGTCAGTAGGAGTAAGACAGAGTACATGTGTGTGAATGAGAGGGAGGGCAGTGGAGTGATGCGGTTGCAGGGAGAAGAGGTGGAAAAGGTGGAGGAGTTCAGGTACCTGGGGTCAACAGTGCAAAGTAATGGAGAGTGTGTTAGAGAAGTAAAGAAAAGAGTGCAGGCAGGGTGGAGTGGGTGGAGAAGAGTGACAGGAGTGATTTGTGGTAGAGGGGTATCTGCAAGAATGAAAGGGAAAGTTTATAGGAGTGTCTAGGTGTGAGACTGAGAGTTGAGGATGTGAGCTGTGTGAAGCTGGAGATCAATAGTCTGTTAAGGGGTGGGAAGAGGGGAAAAGAAGGGGAAGAAGGGAATAGAGGAAAAAGAAAGAGGAAATGGATAGATGATGGACATTTGTTATGGTTTTTGGCAGATCAATGTATATAAATCCCCCAATAGTGCACAAAAATACTGATGATGTGAATGAAAATACATCACTTGTCACTCATGTTAATTAATATCTATATGATTTGACTAATTTTTCCTATAAAGGGGCATAAAATGGATGTATATTGATTTTCTTAATGTACTTATTTAACCTTTACCATTTTTAACAAAAGTTTATTATATAGCACATGTTTTGTATTTGTTTATTTACATTCTACATAATAATAATAATAATAATAATAATAATAATAATAATAATAATGATAATAATAATAATAATGATAATGGGTTCAGCAGGTTCACAGAATAATTCATGAGTCACTGTTTTATGAATGATAAAACATTTTATTTTTAATTACTGAAAATGCTACAAAAATATCAAATGATAAATTATAATAGATGCAAACACACACAAATACAAATATTACAAAACGATGTATATATTAATAAAGATTATTTAACAATAGATATAATCAAATACAATGATTAAAACAACAACCTAATCATAAATAACTATAGATTATAATAGTAGTAAATCCACACAAATAAACAGTAAAATGAGTCGCTCAAAACACCAGCAAGAAATAATTAAAGGAGCAGAACTGAGAGAAACAGCAGGACTGGATGCAGATGAAGGACCGGATACGGATGAATATGTTTAATCCACAATCATCTCTGTACACTAGTGAGAGTCTGAGGGCAGAAGTGAAGTGAAATGAAGATCTATAAATATAACACACTTTAACACACTTGAGCAAAAACCAAAGTCTTTTACACTGATCTCAGTGCTTCCACTATTTAATCACTGGATGAGAAATAGGAATAGATAAAGCAGATATTGTTCTATATGATTAGGGATGTAAACTGTAGCAGCGGTGCGCGAGTGGAGGCGGAGCCGGACGGCACGAGCGGTAAGAAACACCTGCAGCTGATGAGACTACTCAGAGCTATGTTTCAGTCTGGTGACGCCAATAAAAAGGAGAGACACGAGAACAAAAAGGGGAAATAAGCGCAGACTCGGGTGAACTCTGGTGGACGCAAAGAAAAGTTGTGCCGGTGTGTGAGGAAACTCTGGCGGGCGCTAAAGTGAGAAAGCGTGAGGGAGGGACCACCGGCGAACATCAAGAGGGAAAGGCGTCCCGAACCACGAGTGTGTGGGTGAACCCTGGTGTGAGCACTGGAAAGGAAAACGCCAGGGTGAAAACGAAAGAAAATAAAGAAGCTCTGCTTGGTGAACTTTTGCCTGTCTGTCTTTCTTCCAGTGCATTTTGTTACATAAACATCACTTTATTGAGATTTTGTAAATAAATATTGCAACAATTATTTCTGCATCCCACAGCAGAGGACATTTAAAGCACATGAGTGTGGTCACAAATATAGTTGTGCAGGTCCACAGTGACGTGACATGAAAGAGATGATCACCTGAAAGTCTGAAATGAACACTTTAGGAGGGTGGAATCCACAAAGACGTTTCTGTGGTCCACCGAAAAGTTTTGACTGGTCGTGGACCTGCACTTGACATTTCTCACTCTGTACAAATAAAGACCTTTAGGTTATGGTACCTGTGTTTAATCATGTTCTCATACACATTTTTTGTCTGCACATACCTTATAAAACACAGGTGTGTTTCCAGCTTCAGAGCCAAACCCCAGTGCCGCAGACGAGACGTCCACTCATCGTCCTCTACAGCCGCAGACGAGATGTCCACTCATCGTCCTCTACCGCCGCAGACGAGACGTACACTCATCGTCCTCTACCGCTGCAGACGAGACGTACACTCATCGTCCTCTACCGCTGCAGACGAGACGTACACTCATCGTCCTCTACCGCTGCAGACGAGACGTACACTCATCGTCCTCTACCGCCGCAGACGAGACGTACACTCATCGTCCTCTACCGCTGCAGACGAGACATCCACTCGTCGTCCTCTAAAGCCTTGTGTGACAAACACAAACAAACAAACACAGTAGCGTAATGCATGTACAACAGTTTCTTTAAAGATCTATGAATCTGCTGCTGTTGTTTGTAATATTGTACATCATAATAGACGACAGCATGAAAGTGATGCAACATACTGCACTGATGAGCTCAGGAAAAAACACATTAATGTAAATGTAATGCACGTATGAGAATTTAGTTTTTAAAATACATGAATCTGTTGTTGTTTATGTCGTTAACGTAACATATAATAAGAGATAGTAGCTTGAAAAGTGATGCAATGTACAACTACCATGCGGAAAAATACATGAATACACAATATCATACACAAAAAAGTTCTTTCTAATGATCTGTTCTTTATGTTAATGCAGTTGATTGTAAAAGACAGTAACACATGAAGTGCTGCAGTATATTAGTACATCATGATCACCAAAGATCAGAACAACAACCAGAACAACACCATAATAGACAATAAAATACAGGAAAATATGCACAAGTCTATTGTGGTTCATGTGGGTGGTCATGTAGTAAATTTTACCTGAGTTTTCTCAAAGTCTAATTCCAGAAAATATACGTGCCGTGGACTACAGTTGAACTCCTGGAGAATAAAAGATGGACAAACTCGTGCCCAGTGTTGTGCTGGTTACTAAGAAATAGTGACTAGTTACAGTTACCAGTTAATTCATTCAAAAAGTAATGCGTTACTGTTAAAACTAACTTTTTAGTTACTTTTTTAAAGAATCTTCTTTAATGTTCTCATTAATGCCCTTTTATGTGTTATGATCTACAAACACAAAACTGACTTAAACACAAAGTCATTTTTAAACACTATTTTATTAAAGTCAGAGCAGCACAAACTGAATATATCACAAGCATTTCTGAAATAAATAACAAAACAAGCTGAATAATATATTCACAATCAAACACTAAAGTGGATTCTGCATCATAAAAGCTGTTGTGTTGAGCTCTTAAAAATGTTCCTTTCACAGCTGAAGTATGAAAACTATCAACAATGTAGAACAGAACACCGGGTTAGCTTCTAGCTTCTAGCTCCTCAGGCATGGAGTTTCTGGAGGTGTTGCTATCGCAGTAGATACGAGCTTCAAACCAGAAAGACACAGCTTACATTAGACTAAAAAGTTTTTGTCTTTATACTCAACTAAAGTGAAATAATGAGCATATTTCCACTTTGAGAAACTCGTCTTGCTCTCGCCTCGACTCGCCATTACTGCCGCACAGACCTGAATAAACGGAGACACGCCCACAGTGCGTCTTCTTCCTGTTTACAGTGGTTCATCCTCCAATCCTACAATGTGTCTCTGCTGTAAACAGGTCAGACTGTAGTCTACACTTCAGCCCAAATTCATTCATTTTATAAAAGTTACCATACGGTAACGGTAACGGAGTTACTTTATTTTTAAAAGTAATGCGTTACAGTATTACTTTTTTACAGTATTACTTCTGAAGACAGAAGTCTGTCCTGAAGGTGTATCAGCACTTCACTGAACTGTACACTCACCTGATACACACACACACACACACACACACACACACACACACACACACACACACAGCTGCATTAACACATTTAAATCGCTATCTCTCTAATCACACTTAATTCCTCCAGGATGAATTACAGGTTGGGTGACCTCTAACCTCTCGTGTGGTGCTGATGTTCCTCCTCAGAAGTCCGTCTGCTGTCTGAAGTCTCAGCTCCACCCTCTTCAGGTCATCAGACTTCATCAGGGCTGTCAATTAAACACAACCTATGTTTATCTACACTTATGATACCAGGACGAGAAAAAACCCCTCTGAAGATGTTCTTCTTAATGACTGAAATCCGTATCAGAGCTCTTTTATAGAAATATATATATGACTGTATAATGCTGCTGCCATTAGGACATTATTTCACATCACATGAATCTGCTGCACTTGTGAGTGGATTTGATTTGGACTTTTCTGATAAGCGTCTCTAATAGATCAGTGTAATTATTATAATATTAACGCTTAGTGGCGTCTCACCGTCCAGACAGTCTCTGTCTCTCTGAGAGACAGAGACTACAATTATCTCATACATACAACTGAGCATATCATTTAAACTCACACCTAGAGGTCGACTGATACACGATGACCAATATATGTTGCTGATTTCTTTTGTCTGATATGTTTGTCCAAATAAAATCTCTACAAATTTAAACCTATTTTGTAATGACACTGAATTAAGATTGAGAAAAAAAAACTAATAAATCTGTGTGACATGAACTGACTCATATTTCTTTTCCACTTATTACACTATTTATAACTTTTAGAATAAACTTTAAAAACTGGACCAATATAAAGTTTGTTCACAAACTTTTACTAAACTGAGTTTATTCATATGATCATCACCATTCATTACATCACATTACCTCTGTCTTTGTCCTGCTTTTCTTCTTCTACACTTTTTCTTCTTTTTTATTTAATTTATATTGTTTTCCAGCACAGTAATGTGATGAATGTAAATACTGTTGTTTGCATCATTATGCTATAAAACACATATTATACCATTAAGTTCGGAGCATGCGCAGAAAGAACCGGAGACATGACTGCACAGCGTTTTTTACTCGTTTACTCTGCACACTGCAAACACACCCACATGCAGCACGAGAGTGCCCTCTAATGGCTATCAGATATTATAACATTAATGCAATGTTACCAATGTCACTATGACCATTATTAATTTAGGGGCTTCAGGAAAGTCTGCAAAGGAAACAAAACTATACCTACCTTTTCCGGTTTGTCTGAATCGTTGCACGAAACACATTAACAAATCCGAAAACACAGCGACAAGTCAGACAACCCGGAAAAGGTAGGTATCGTTTGTGAATGTAAACTTATCAATGGTTGGACAAGACACCTGTCATTCACCTGTATATCTTGACTGACAGGTGTCTTGTCCAATGATCGGTAAGTTTACATTCACAAACTATACCTACATTTTCCAGTTTGTCTGACTTGTGTTTTCGGATTTGTTAATTTGTTTTCGGATTTGTTATTTTGTTTTCGGATTTGTTAATCTGTTTTGCACTTCTCGGCCACCGTAGGTGACCCCTGTTCTACAGCTTACCAGTGAGTGTCCACTACTGCCACCTAGCAGATAATTTACAAATACACTCTCCAATACACTCCTCATGACAGGTAGATTCACACCTGTATTGTATTGTATTGTATTGTATTGTATTGTATTCTTAAATAAAAATTTAAACAATAAGAAGAGGGGGAAAAAGAAAATTATGCATGAGGTTGTTCACCATTCATGGTGAGATGTTCAGCTCTGCATAGATCACTTTCTAAATGTGTGAGAGATCAGTGGAAAGATTTTGGGCCCTGGATAAAAAAATGTAAGGAAACAACACGCTGGGAACCGAACCTCAGACCCCACTGTAATGTAGAACACAGACACACTGTATGACATTAAATCAGTTCACATTTATTAACAACATCCCGACTTCCCAAGCCATGGCATAATGACACCAGACTCTTTCTCCAAATAATTATAGAGGATCCTCACATACACAAAGCTTCTGTGTCTAAACTGCAATTTCTTGGGGCATCTGATATCAGAACAATGTAAAACTTAAAAGAAAAAAAAAGGCAGGCAAAATATCCCTGTGCCCAAGACCAAGGAACAGCTCATGTATTTCCTAGGAATGTGGTTGCAGGAATTTTCAAGACTGGAAACTTCACATATGAATTATCAGGAATATTTAGGTATTAACAGGAATTAATGGAAATAAAGTTGGAATTTACAGAATTGCAAGTTATCCTATAACAGGGAACTTAAATGTAGTTAAAAAATAACTTGCTTGATAATCAACCAGATTGAATGCAGTTTCAGTTGAATTTCTACCTGCACATTCATCAATCACATGCACACAGCACACTTACTGCAGGGCTCCTGAGACCGTACCCCTACATGCACTGTGTTTTCTTCATGTAAACAATGAGTCACGCCTCAAAAAAGGTTAAAAACCACTGCCTTATGGGTAATAAAAGACCAATAATCAGGATCTCAGGTCTACATTCCTTACTATTGAAGTAAACAGGACCAATACAGAACAGTTCATCAGACAGGAAGTCACTTATAGTTACTCAAGTACAGTAAAGTACATTTACTGAAACACTTTACATCACACACACACACGCACACACACACACACACACACACACGCACACACACACACACACACACACACACACACACACACACACACATACACACGTGCTCAGCTCTGCTCAGTGTCTTCCTCCTTTTTCTCCTCATCACCAGTCACTAAAACAGAGCACACTGATTAGTCCCATCAGCCACAGATCTGCTTCTCACCGCTCGTTTCCCCCCGGCTCCACCCTCCATTCACCAACCGCCGCTCGTGCACGCACCCGCTGCTCCATCCAGCAGTAGTGTTCAGGTGTTGTGAGGTGAATCCAGTGTTAACCCTGTCAGAATAACTGCTGAAAGATCATCCACTTTCTTGTGCCAATCCATGTGATTAATTATAAAGTACAGATGTTTAAGTGAATCAGGTTCTGCCCCACATTAACTGTCAGCTATATTGCTTTCAGAGCTCAAAATGAACAAAGCACTAAAGCTGCAAGAAAATACCTCAACTTCAGTTTCTGTCAAATTCTTTTCTTTAAGGACATCAAACATCACTGACTTTACTAAAGTGGATTTCAAGAAAAAAAATGCCATCATTGAATGCTCTCTGTGATGAAGAGACATTAGACATGATTGAAATTCAAAATCTTTATTAATTTAATAGTGTTTATTGTGTCTCGCTGTAGTAAAAGTGTTCAGACTCTCTGTTTCTCTTGTCTTCTTCTTCTTTTTCTATTTCTCCTTTTCTTTTGAGTGTTTTCTTGTCTCAGCTGAGCAACAATTTCCTCCCATCGCTCTCGGACTCTCATATAATGATCTGTTTTATTCTCTGAAGTCTTCTTTTCTTCCTCACAGAGATTCTGGGTATCCTGGAGCCCCCTGTTGGTCTGAAGCTGTAAGTTGTTCCTCTCCTCTATGTCAAGTTTAGTTTTCTCTCTTCGTCCTCTTGTTTTTCTTTAAAGTCCAACGTGGGCTCAAACTGAGCAACACGTTCCTCCAGTCGCTCTTTCTCTCTGATCAAATGATCTCTCTCCTGCTCTGCACTATTTTTACTTTCTCACAGTGATTCTGAGTATCCTGGAGCTCCATGGTGGTCTGTTCCAAAGTGACCTCAAGCTGAGCAACATGTTCCTCCAGTTGTTTTTGTTCTCTCGTCCAGCTCTCTCTCTCACATTCTACAGTTTTCTCCAGTTCCTCATGCATTTTCAGGAAGACTGGAGCTCCATGGTGGTCTGATCCAAAATAAACTCAAGCTGAGCAACACGTTCCTCCAGTTGTTTTTGTTCTCTCGCCCAGCTCTGGCTTCTCTCAGTTATGTCCTGTTCCTGCTGCTTTCGCTCAGAAGCCAAAGTAGCCTCCAGCTTTTGCACCGTCTGTAGCAGAATGGCTTTCTCTTCTTTCTCTTCTGTTATCTTCTCTATCATTAGAAGAGAAAATGCATCCAAGTCTTTCTCTACTTTCTCCATGTGCTCCAGCTTCTCCTTCATTTCAGCAATCTGCTTAGTTTTCTTTGTTCTTCTGGTTTGAAAAAACTCTCTCAACCTTCTGAAGAGCTCCATGTTTATGCCTCTTTACTCACAAGCAAAAACCTCGGAAATGAGAGAAACAGAGAGCGTTCCCAATTATAGAGGTTGCCTTACTGTGACGTCACAGAGAGATGCCCCGCCCTCCGTCTGTGACGTAACCCGGTCTCTCTTAACCTGACACTATGCGCATGCGCACATTACAGAGGTAAAGAGCGGATAAAATATCATGTCTTCACAGCTTTTCTGTTGTTCCTGAGAGAAGAGCGATATTACAGTCATAAATAAGATAAAAACGGCTGTAAACTGTGTATAAAGCGAGTGAATCCGAGTTGAGAACCGGAAGTTGACCGGAGTGACTCTATGAATGTTGCAGAATCATAAATGACCAGTAGGTGGCAGTGTGATGTGTATTAGAGCTCACTGTCACAGCAGGTAATTAGAAGTAGTGGAGCTCTAATGACGTCATTAATAGCGAGGACAAGACACACAGCAGTTTGGGATTCTTTTATTGACTTTATTGATTAATTGATTTGGAGTATGATTGTGTTTCTGATCAAAGTAAGTTCATGTGTATGGAGTAAAAACAACCTGTACATTTCTCACTTCCAGACAGTATTATGAGATGTTCATCTGCTGGAAGTTCATGTTTAATGCTGCATGTTTTATAGGATTTATGAGCTGGAATAAATGTCCAAAAACCTCAATTCAACACTGAGTGATTTTTGTTGTTTGGTAGATATTAGATCTTTTGATGTATTATTCTTTTTTAAATATCTGTGTTTTAAATACACATTTATAAATATCAAGGCTTTTACTGGGTAATAAATTAAAAACATAAAGTCATAATTTACTGAAATGA
This sequence comes from Silurus meridionalis, assembly GCF_014805685.1. NCBI lineage: Eukaryota > Metazoa > Chordata > Actinopteri > Siluriformes > Siluridae > Silurus > Silurus meridionalis. The sequence continues at coordinate 2,475,682 of NC_060887.1, read as the reverse complement.
AATTGAGAAACATCAAAATACAACAAAAAATAAATAAAAATGACTATCAATATGTTTAAAACTAGAATAAATCTGTTTCAGACAGTTAAATACAGTGCAGTATTACAGCCTTATTTCATGTTCATTTTATAAACACAGTTTGTCATTATAATAATAATAATAATAATAATAATAATAATAATAATATAATTCATAATAATACTTTATTGCAATAGGGTGCTTTAGTACCTAAAGGTCTACATTTAAACATACTTTTATATTCTAAAATTATACATTTTATGATTATTATTATATGAAGATTTCCACATTTATATGATTTATCCTACAGATTAATCACTATAAAGAAAATAGAAACATACACAAGAATGTTATTAACAACTTGTACACTGTACTGCACGATCCATGTGGAATATAATGTGCATATAATAATGAATATTGTGAATGTAAACAAACATTCAGCAGTAGTTGAAAAAAATCAGGTCAGTCTCTGAGCATAAGCACTGAATCACTTGGAATTTACTCGCTCAATAATAAAAACTCTTTGCTATAGTTGTGAGGTGACTGATACACAAAGCCATGGAGCAGTTGGACACTGGGGAGACAATCAGATGAATGAAAGTAGAAAATGTGATAAAACCCTAAAGTTTATTGTGAGATTTGAGTCGTGATCGTTCAGATGCACAGTGTAGCAGCAATGACACAAACTTCACTTCACAACAAGAGCAAAAATACATGAATGAAAAAATGAATGAAGTTAAAATTCAAAAAATGGAAAAAAAATCCAATGTTATTTAAACTTTGGAGAAAAAAATCTTATATTCTGTTAATCAATTCTCTCATACTGACCACTGGATGTTCTACACGGCACCTCATGGTAAAGACTCTCTGATGACAGGAGACTCCACCATGATGCCGAGGCGATAAGAAGATCAGTAACATCCTGACACTGAGTTACAGTACAGTGGTCAGGGTCTCGTAACTCAGACCCCATGTCCGAATAAACATAACAATTGTGGCTCAATACTCAAATTAGTTTTAGCTGTTCACTAATCATTTACCAATAAGTTACAAAAACTTAAAATAATACATAAACAAACCAAATGAAGACATCTTCCAGTCACGAATGAGAAGGAGAAAATCAGCTTTATTGCAGTCACTTCAGACCCGTCCCATGGAGCTCTCGGAGAGAATCATCCTGACAGCAATGACACCCGTCAGCTTTCACATGCGAGTGAATTTGATATAAACAATCCTTATTTTTATATCTCACACCTAGTAAAATGTACATATTGTGTCTAATGTCTCCTCCCTCACAATTTACGTACATCATTGATTTTACGGGGCTTTGCATATCCCACCTTTTGCTTACGTGTTTTCTGGTGTGTTTCTACCTATTCTTAGTAAAATTCCACCCATATCCAGGAGGCCTCGTTCACCTCCATACGATTCTAATTTACATGTACAAAAATATCTCTTGATGGAGACCTTGTCTTAAAAAACATCCCCTGATCGTGCACTTTTCTAAAAATCTCGTCTGGGTTTTTTTTCCTATGTCTGTAAATCATCCTTTGTTTTGTTTTGTGTAGACTTTGTATAAAACGTGTTTTTTACTAGTTTTACAAACCAGGGCTTTAGTTTTAACACACCAGCACTTTTCTCCAAATGCTTTTCCTAATTTTCATAGCTCTCGTCTTTTACTTAGTTTTACTTAAAATCTTCTTAAAATATATTTCTTATGCCATAATACTTCTTTATATAACATTTCCTGTCTTACTCTCATCCTGCCTGCATCTTAAGCTCATGCTCTCTCATGCTTACTTCCTGTGTGTTTTGGACAGTGTACCTCTTATACAAATTCTTGCAACTATTCTCCTACCTTCTTTATTATCTGACGATGTGTTGTGCCTATTAACCTATTACTCTTCTCATTTTTATATTTATATATATTTTTATATGATTTTTTTCACCTACGTTTCTACTTGTGTTTTGAAAATATGTGCATATGCTGTTTGAGTATAGTTAAGGCATGTTGCCTGCATGCTGTTTGCTTATTTTACTATTTTTATTTTACATTATATTTTCCTATCTTTTCCTTCCGGCCGACACACTTTGCCTGGTGTACATGGTCACCAATTTTTACCGGCCATGGCATATATCTGTTTTCTGGAGTGACTATTGGTCCTCATATGCGTCTCTATTTTCCACCTCGAATATCTCTTCCAGTTCATACTCATGACACCTCTACATTTTTCCCCTTATTTTCCTAAAACTGCACAAACCTGAGAAATGAGAAACAAAGACACATTCTGACTTATAGACATCTCTACTGTGATGTCACCCAACAAACTCCCCGAGACGGCATAAGGAAGAAACCTTTAGAGGAACCAGAGGGAACCCGTCCTCATCTGGGTTTCACTGAATGTCCATTTATTACAGCTAAATGATGTTGAGGTGAAGTGATGATCAGATACAAACTGTAGTCCTGAGTCAGTGTAGCAGACTGTTAACATAAACTACAGTCCAAATCCCAACCCTCAAAGCTCCTGTTCTTACTCTGTTTTGTTTCTGCATGGACTATTTCAGCCTGGGGGTCGTAAGTTTTTTGGACACTTTGTTTTTGGTGTTTTTTTCCTACGAGGACATTGTATTTTACCTGATAGTAGTAGTGCACATGTTTGATCTAAAATAATGAAAGTGATGAGACGGAACTCTTTGTACAAATAATCACACACACACACACACACACACACACACACACACACACACACACACACACACACAGTGTATATGAATATATAGGTGCTCCTAATAAAGTGTTTGTAATACATGAACACAATTAGTATCATTGTACACACAGTAACATGGTCATTTTTAAACATATGCACAGAGTCGTTAAAGACTCCTAATATAAATAATACAAAATTACTGTAACATATAAATATCGAAAATGGCCCTGAATCCTGTATGTACTGTAGATGTTTTGTTTGAAGTGTTGTGATCATGAAGATGAAATCCTGCAGGTTATTTGGGTTTGTACTGAGTGATAGTTGTTTCATAAACACCTTCTTATAAAATCCAACTCAAATGTTAAATAAAAATTCACTCTAAATTTGTAATCAGCGGCGTCTCACCATCACATTCCACTACGGGAGCGCAGGAGGAGGAGATGCCCGACTGCATGGAATACAGGAGAACATCAAATCCCCTACCATTAGATAACTGCAGAACACAGTGTAAATAACGACATATTTTCCTTCAATAAATCTGGAAATGCAGCCATTACGCTCTCACACAGTCGTTACTCTCTTTATGTTCTCATTTTCAGTCCTAACTATAATGATGTTCATGACAAAACTGGCATGAAGAAACGTGTTCACATGTCACATTTTCATCTTCAAATTGTATCACTGGTGGTGATGCCACTAATTCATGCTGATTTTGCCAAGGTGTTAATGATCAGTGTAATTACTGTAAACATATAAATGCTGTGGTGACCCCCGTGTGTAATGCTGCATGATGGCACTGCTGGAGGATTACGCCAATGGAAGATTAAGGAGAGAAAGAGTCTCCAGGGACCATGATGATTTCTCGGCCCATGATGATGACTGAATAATAAGCTGATTTAGATTCCTACAGCTGTGCTCCTGGATCTATGTGATCTATGCAGCTGCAGGAAGTGATGACTGGCTTCTTGGTGACTTTAACAACATGTAGAAATTGTAAACATTGTCCTGATGTAGTCTATAATATGACAGGTGACAGAGGCTTCACCCCTCAGATGCTCCTCACCTCCAGAAATGCAGATGTGGAGCTCTGGATGTCTCAGGTGGAAGACTTCTATACCACCCGGAAAAAGTGTGTAAGATTATCAGGGTGTGTGGTGTTTTGCACAATGTGGCACTGAGGACCAGTTTCCTCTCCTCCTGACCTCCCTCCCCCTCAGCATTATGACCCTGAGCCACAGCCCCCTGCCCCACAAGAGCGATATAAACTAAGTGGAAGAATCCATGAGGAGGTCATACGCTTGTAAGGAAGACAAAAATAATGGTTGTTATTAGTGTTTATTGTGACTCTTTGTAGTAAAAGATTAAAATCAAGATTTAAAAAAAGATTAAAAAAAAGATTTGACAAGACAGAAATAAAAAATGATCAAAAGACGAGACGATCTACAAGATACAATAGCTTTACACTCAGCTTTATACTATTGACTATAAGTGTAAAACTATCATAAATAGCCATAAGAGAAACAGAAAGAGGAAAAGGCATGTTCAGACTCTCTGTTTCTCTTGTCGCCTTCTTTTTTCTATTTCTCCTTTTCTTTTGAATGTTTTCTTGTCTCAGCTGAGCAACAATTTCCTCCCATCGCTCTCGGACTCTCATATAATGATCTGTTTTATTCTCTGAAGTCTTCTTTTCTTCCTCACAGAGATTCTGGGTATCCTGGAGCCCCCTGTTGGTCTGAAGCTGTAAGTTGTTCCTCTCCTCTATGTCAAGTTTAGTTTTCTCTCTTTCATCCTCCTGTTTTCTTTAAAATCCAACGTAGGCTCAAACTGAGCAACACGTTCCTCCAGTCGCTCTTTCTCTCTGATCAAATGATCTCTCTCCTGCTCTGCACTATTTTTTATTTTCTCACAGTGATTCTGAGTATCCTGGAGCTCCATGGTGGTCTGTTCCAAAGTGAGCTTAAGCTGAGCAACATGTTCCTCCAGTCGTTTTTGTTCTCTCCTCCAGCTCTCTCTCTCACCTTCTACAGTTTTCTCCAGTTCCTCATTGATTTTCAAGGAAGACTGGAGCTTCATGGTGGTCTGATCCAAAATAAACTCAAGCTGAGCAACACGTTCCTCCAGTTGTTTTTGTTCTCTCGCCCAGCTCTGGCTTCTCTCAGTTATGTCCTGTTCCTGCTGCTTTCGCTCAGAAGCCAAAGTAGCCTCCAGCTTTTGCACCGTCTGTAGCAGAATGGCTTTCTCTTCTTTCTCTTCTGTTATCTTCTCTAACATTAGAAGAGAAAATGCATCCAAGTCTTTCTCTACTTTCTCCATGTGCTCCAGCTTCTCCTTCATTTCAGCAATCTGCTTAGTTTTCTTCGATCTTCTGGTTTGAAAAATCTCTAAACCTTCTGAAGAGCTCCATGTTTATGCCTCTTTACTCACAAGCAAAACCTCGGAAATGAGAGAAACAGAGACGCGTTCCCAATTATAGACGTTACCTTACTGTGACGTCACAGGGAGATGCCCCAACCTCCGTCTGTGACGTAACCAGGTCTCTCTTAACCTGACACTATGCGCATGCGCACATTACAGAGGTAAAGAGCGGATAAAATATCATGTCTTCACAGCTTTTCTGTTGTTCCTGAGAGAAGAGCGATATTACAGTCATAAATAAGATAAAAACGGCTGTAAACTGTGTATAAAGCGAGTGAATCCGAGTTGAGAACCGGAAGTTGACCGGAGTGACTCTATGAATGTTGCAGAATCATAAATGACCAGTAGGTGGCAGTGTGATGTGTATTAGAGCTCACTGTCACAGCAGGTAATTAGAAGTAGTGGAGCTCTAATGACGTCATTAATAGCGAGGACAAGACACACAGCAGTTTGGGATTCTTTTATTGACTTTATTGATTAATTGATTTGGAGTATGATTGTGTTTCTGATCAAAGTAAGTTCATGTGTATGGAGTAAAAACAACCTGTACATTTCTCACTTCCAGACAGTATTATGAGATGTTCATCTGCTGGAAGTTCATGTTTAATGCTGCATGTTTTATAGGATTTATGAGCTGGAATAAATGTTTCAATATTGGTTTTGTTTTAAACGAGTGTTGCATTTAAAGCTACTTTTTCCCCTCAACTATAAGGAGGCAGAAGTTGAAAAAAAAAAAAATTCCAGTTTAATTTGGGATTATAATAAAACCTGTATGTGAGTATTTTACACATGCTGTTTATTGTATTTATTGTTAAACTATATGCTTCAGATGAGTTTTATTAATCTTTAAATGAACTTAAGTTTACTGAACTAAATACTGTTACTTATATGAAAATAAACCCGGTTTCTTGAACCCTGTTCGGTTTCAGCCCCACTTTTGGGCCTCACAGCTGAAAATGACCTTCCTGACTTTCAATGGTAAAAGTTCCTGACAACAGTGTGCTACATACACAATTTACATCTCTTTTAAAAGAACACACTTTGGGCTTTACATCATGCAAAGATGCTGAAGTTCCTTAGAAAAAAATGTGTACGTCATAAAACATTATTTTTATATATAAATACATGAATTCGGTCCTGAAACAATCCAGAATAGTGACAGGTTAAAAGTCACATGTGTACTGAGTTTATATTTTAACTTTGAAGAAAATACAATAAAAAGGAGATTCCTATAAACATTATTCTGAGACTGTGTGTAGTCCTTTTCTCCCTCCGTCTGTTTGAGGAAAAGCAGCCTGATAACCAAATGTACTGGGAATAATAACATTCACACAATAAGCATAAGACTGGTATTTGAACATTAGAAAAACAGTAGAAGAAGAAAGTAATGAAAATAAAAGTAGCACAATGCTTCCTTCAGTGCCTCTGTGAATTATGGAGCACATCTGGAGCTTCCTTTTCTCCTTCCATTCTACAAACAGCACATCCTCTTCTCTCAGCCAGTGATGAGGCCTCGAGGAGCTTTTTTCAGAAGCTTGTTGGTGATGGTTTGAGGGTTTGTGGACTGAATTTTCCCACATGCTCAGATGTTGTTTTTTTTTAGGAGATATCTAAACAGTGCTGGACAAGTGCCATGACAGATCGTCTACAGACTGGCTGGGGTGTAAAATCCTGATTCCACCTCTCTTCAGGTGTGTTGGGGGATACAACCAGTGAAGACTGGGATTTTCTGTCTCTCACTCTTACTGGTAGAGCTGAAACAGGTGCTGAGTATGGAGACTGCTTGAACCTCTTTTCTGGTTGATGGCTGGTGTGTGGAACCCACTTCTCCTCAGAAGATTCAACTAAATGACTGTTGGAAGACAAAGAAAGAAAAAAATAGCATTGTATATCAAGTACAACTTTTGTAGTAGTATGAAATCAGGAAGGGGGCAAACACTTTTTCACACCACTGTGTATAATTATTTGCATGTTTGTCACACTTTAATGTTTCAGATCATCAAACTAATTTAAATATTAGTAAAAGATACACAAGTGAACACGACATGCAGATTTTAAATGAAGGTTTTTATTATTGAGGGGAAACAAAATCCAAATCTACATGGCCCTGTGTGAAAAAGTGTTTGCCCCCCTGTTAAAACTGTGGTTCATCACACCTGAGTTCAATTTCTCTCACCACACACAGGCCTGATTACTGCCACACCTGTTCACAATCAAGAAATCTCTTAAATAGGACCTGCCTGACAAAGTGAAGTCGACCAAAAGATCCTCAAAAGCTAGACATCATGCTAAGATCCAAAGAAATTCAGAAACAAATGAAAAAAGAAGGTAATGGAGATCTATCAGTCTGGAAAAGGTTATAAAGACATTTCTAAAGCTTTGGGACTCCAGTGAACTACAGTGAGGGAAATTATTCACACATGGCAACAGTGGAGAACCTTCCCAGGAGTGACCGGCTGACCAAAATTACCCCAAGAGCACAGAGACCACTCATCCAAGAGGTCACAAAAGACCCCATAACAACATCCAAAGAACTGCAGCCTCACTTGCCTCAGTTAAGGTCAGTGTTCATGACTTCACCATGAGAAAGAGACCTTTATGAAGTTTATAGAAAAAAAAAAAGTTTAAAAGTTTAACATGCTTTGCCTGTTTCTCCAAAGCCTCCATCTCCAACTCTACCGTTTGCAACTCGAACGAGTTCTCACCTGTGCTCAAAGGCAGACACACAGCCGGCATAGTGCCCCAACCTGCTGCCACCTAAAAAGATAAATAAATAACAACAATCTGCACTTACTTTATCTTTAATACGAGTTTACAGTAAATACATTTACAAATAAATACATAAATACAATATACAAATAAATAATAATAAATTGGCAATTCACACAACAAACAAATTAAATAAATTTTTCAGTACACACACACACACACACACACACACACACACACACACACACACACACATTTAAATCACTATCTCTCTAATCACACTTAATTCCTCCAGGATTAATTACATGTTGGTGACCTCTAACCTCTCATGTGGTGCTGATGTTCCTCCTCAGAAGTCCGTCTGCTGTCTGAAGTCTCAGCTCCACCCTCTTCAGGTCATCAGACTTCATCAGGGCTGTCAATTAAACACAACCTATGTTTATCTACACTTATGATACCAGGACGAGAAAAAACCCTCTGAAGATGTTCTTCTTAAAGGCAGCATTTGTGCTGGTTTAGAAATAAAACTGCATCAAGTCTACCCAACCAACACACTGCTTTTTACACCACAAACACAAACACTTTTCTCTTTTCTGATCAGACGAGCTGCCATTTGAGTTCACTGACAATGTTCTTATACTAACAAATGAAATTGATCACAGTATGAGTTTTAACCCATATTGATTATTGCACATTTTCAAAAGCCCTCTGTAACAACCAGCCAAAAATATGCCGAGCTAAGCGATTAGATCAGACATAAACAATAATATTTCAAATAAATTTTCAAGTGAAATGATTTCATAAAATAACTATGCTGTCACTTTTACTCAGCTCTTCTATTATTATTACTCAAGTAGTAGAAAATCTACTGCCCACTGGATCCTGTTTGGTCCAGATCTTCTAGTGGAGTCTAAATCTAGTGTGCAGCCAACAGCTCACCTGCTCAGTAATGAAGTTGTTCCCATCCACGGTTTCAGGAAGAAAATCAGCCCAGCTCAGTTTAGAGTCCCTCCATAAGGCCTCCACTTCCTTTTGGCTCTAAAGTGAAGAAAAACACAGCAATGACTTGAACAAAAAATAACCTTTTTCAACTAGTATGACAAAACACTTTCCTTTTTTCAGTCATAATCTATAGAAGATCTCACAGCTCATGTCAATCGCCATATCATCTGCTATCTCGAGGGTTTCTGAGAACCTGTGTAAACAAGGATAGGTAAGAAAATGGGGGAAAAGAGAGCAAAAAAAACAGACAAAAGTCTTATTAAAGGATTCTGATTCTCTTATAAAATTCTCTGAAAATGACCAAATGTAAAAGCAAGCGTATTCATAATAATGCTAACAATAACCCCATTGGGTGTAAATATGTCATCAAGCTGTGGACATCTCATGACGCAGACAGTAGTGTCTCTGGCGCCAGTGGGAGACGGAGCTGTGTGGTGCAGGAATGTCACTCACCCTTTAAAAAACTGAGATGTGGAGAGGATCCCAGCCTGCAGCAGCTGATGGAACAGATGACCCACGTGGTCACGTGTGATCTGGTTTCGCTCCAGCGTGGTCTCCACACCCACCCGAACAAAAACGTCCAGCATCTCGCCCTGGTCCAGTTCCTCCACGCAATGCGAGACCTCCTGCACACGAACCCACCACGATTATGTGACGCAGTAACAAGATAATAACCGATGTGTATTCAACTAAATGTGATCATAAGACACTGCATGAGATCATTACTTTGTAATCATTTATGTGTAGAAACTCCTCAATAATGGATTTAGAGCGTTTCTCCATTTCCTCCTCTGATAGCGCAGCTTGTTTGTAGTCGAGTCTGGCACTGCGTCGAGTTTTACTGAAACACAAGAGACATGATGTGTCATGACTAAAAATGCTCATGCATTAAACTGAATTAAGTTTCAAGAACAACACCTACAATCACAACCTGCTTTGAATTTTTTCACAACATGAACACAGGAGAGAGCTGAAAAGGACACAGACTACATTCACTACAGACTCACCTGATGCTCCGGATGTGGCTCTAGCGCTAGTTTCTCTATCGCAGCCGTTCTTCGCAATATCGCAATTAAATGCACTCAATGGGTTTAGTTTTCACAAATATTCTTGTCTGCAATTTCAGCAATTTAAAATGTAAATGTTTCTAAAAACGGAACAAATGACTTGATCTGTCTTACTTTCTCTTGTATATTTCATATTTCTCTTTAATAAAGAAAAGGTACTTATAATATTGGGTAGAATTCGTAATCAATAAAATAATCGATAGCCGCAGTGTTGAAGCCATTTTAAAGAGTTCTATTATAACGTAATTTGATTGGCTGTAAGATTTGGTATAACAGAGATAGAACCCTGCAAAACAGTCAGAAGCCACTGGACTTAGGAGCAACACAGTCTTTTGACCTACACAGAACTACACAGAACTACACAGTTTATTTGTTTAGAAAGGTAAAGATCCTAAGTTTTTGTTTTGTTTTTATTCAAAAATCATGATTAAACAGTAAAACAAGCAACCTTGGATTCAAGACCTTTATTCGTAGTTGTTTTGTGCCGAGTACAAAGGAACTCTGAGGTCCTGGGCTAGTGAGTCAGTTTGTTGCACTCACACGCAGTCCTAATCGTGTGAGTGAAACTCGAACGCTTTAAGAAAAAGTCTACCTAGTAAACAAAAACTAATGAATATGCAAATCAGAACATCCTTTTACTTAAATGTTTCCCATCAGATCATGAGAATCTCACAGCTACATCACTCATTGCTATTTACTGCCTTCTTGTTGAATAAAAAAAAGGAATAAAGCAGCGCTCCTATAGCTCTAAATCCACAAACATTTGGGGTATTTCTAACGCTTAGTTCAGGCAACTCTTAAAGGTAAACACTTTTCAACCACGTAAATCGTTTCACCAGCAGGTTTGAGTTCATCTACATCTCAAGCTTTAAATGCTGACTGAAGTAGTTCAAGCTTGCATTTGAAAAGCATGTTTCTTCACATGTAAAGTCAGTACCTTGTTGATTTTAGGGATCTTGTTGGGGTCTATTGTAATGTTCATGCTCACAGTGTTCATGGTCTCATGACTTGAAAATACTGTAAAAAATAAAACAAAAAATAACAACAAAAAGTTGCAGTGCATTGGTTAAGAGCTGTGAAAAGAAAGGGGACTAAGCTGTAAAAAGGATTAGTCTAGAACACATATGCCCTCCATAATCTGGCCTATTCATGCCCATGGATCGTAGCTTTTCTTAAACTTTTCTTTGCTTCTCCTGCTCCAAAATTTTGGCATCCATGTGGATATTTTCAATGTGATTCCACAGTTAGAATCACAAAGAGGCTTAAATGCACTAAAACATAAAGAAGGAGATGTGATGTTTTATTTACCGCAGCCAGAGATTTACACAAGATCCCGTACCCCACGGAGAAGTTGGGCTCATCAATGGCTTTCTCAAAAATCAGGTTGACGACACCCTTCAGTCGCTCCTGTGTGTCGATGTGGAGCTCTTTCACCTGCTTCATCAGCTGATTGAACATCTCTGCCGTCAGTTTGTTAAGGAAACCGCGCACCGTCCGGAAAAGCTCCTGCGCAACACACAACATCAGCACGACTGTATTTAAATAATATCTGCATCCAGGTATGGATGGAAGCCCCTCTGGTTTCTGCATACAATCAGGCATGAACTGGATGCTCAAAAGAAAGTCTCTACTATATTGTATCCTCTTATTCTCCATCTCTGGCTCTGAGGAAGGAACGAGCAAAAGCAGACATGAAAAGTAGTGAAAAACATGAAGAAGTGTGCGAGTCAGAAGAAGTAGGTCTCACTGTGCATGGTGTTGTTGTTGGGCTCTTCGACAGGTGAAAGGACCCCATCGTTGCTTTCATCCTCAGAGCTGGGCTCGGTTCGTTCTTCGGCGGCTCGGCTTCCTGCGCTTCGATCTCATCTGCTGGTGTTTCTGCTGAAGCCAGATGCTCCACAATCACAGGAGACACACTGGAATTCTCGACTGTGGTTGAGACTGGCTCAAGGTCAAAGTCAGACTGCTGGAAAGCGAGCTCTGGCTTATCCTAACACACAAACACACCCAATTAATAATAAAACACCAGGATTACTGTGAATTTGTAGTGTAAATGTAGGTTTCACACATTCACCGAAGTGAACGACAGCATTTATATCTTTATATATGGTTATTTAAAGAAACACTCCAGTGTTGCACCTCAGTTTATATCTACAGGATTTGTAGTCCATGTGCAATAACTACAACCAAGAGCTAACATGCCTCCTAGTTTATTGAGACGAGCAGAAAACTTTACTCATGACTCGATTACAATGAAGGTCAAAGGGCAGTTGTGGGAAAAAGGAGGGATTATGTGAGATTTTTATACGCCATTACCAAAAGATAATATTGCATATTGAAATTTAAAGATGTCTAATTCTTTTATTTGTAGAAAACGTATTTCTAAAAGTACGGATTTGTTCTTTCAGGCTACTTTTGTATTCAACACGTTTAACATGCACAACAGTTTAACAATTTGCAATACGTCTTAATTAAAACATGTTGGAAAATGCTGGACTACACGTTTAATTTAGTCACGTGCAGGGACAGCGACGAGCCCTAAACTCACCTCTCTGAGCGATTGGGAGTCGTCAGGACGAGGAGCCGTGTCTGTTTCGGCTCATCGATGGTGAATAGAGCAGAAGCTGGAACCTCTGGGGGCACGTGCACAGGCTCTGTTTTATCTGGCTTTGGTGTGACGGCTTGTGCAGGACCGGGCTCAGCTGAAGAGGTAGACTTTTCAGCGCCATCTAATGCAGCAGATTTTACTGAATAACTCTCAAGCTGTTCATCTGTAGACAACAGAGACAGTAGCAATTAAATCACAGACTAGACGAGTCAAAAATCTAAAAATTATCATTGAGGCTAATATACTCAGTAAATGCACCAGTACTGAAACAAAGAGTAGGCACACGCACCGTTTTCCTCTTCCTCTTGGTAGATGGATGTTGCTGCAGTGGAGGGACCATTGGGAATGGAGTCTGGTTGTACACGGCCTGATCATTATAGTAGAACATCCCTGCAGCCGACACTGATAAGAACAGTATCAGTTTCAATTAAAGAGCAACATGTGAGGATCATAACATCCTACAAGAAAACCAGGCTTTTTGTAAGGATGACTGGAAAGGCATGATGAACTTACCATTTGTTGGGGTAGTAGGTTCAGGGAGTAGAGTGTAGCATGTATTGAATCCTGTGAGATGGACTGAGTACTGCTGAGGAGGCACCACATGTACTGGAGCACTGTAATAATACTGTAACACAAACAACATATACGTTTCGCATAAAAATCACAAAAATGCTAAAGCTATTTGAAGGTTAACGTAAACAGTATTTGAAACCTGCAGCTATAAAAGGACACACAGGACAAATTCAAAGCACCAGGGTACACACATGACCCTGACCTTTCCCACAACTACATCGAACAACCTCCAAGTCTCTACCTTGTCCCTGTGTGCCTCATTACATATAGCACAGTTAGGTATGGTAATGTAGGTGAAGTAATGTGGGTGAGAGAAACTCAGGCAATGCAGGAGGGAAAGACAGGACAGAGTGAGGGAGGAAGTGCAGGCCAGACAGGGGTGGGATTTTAAAGTCAGGCTAGGAAAGGTAGGTAGAACGTATTTCCTGATTAGCACACATTAGCATACAGATATCATTTTGGTCCAAACTCAGTAATGATTTTGTTCAAATAGAGTTCATAGAGTAAGTAGTTTAATTGATTTGTACAATTCTGATATACTTCATGAATAACCTTCACTCTGTTTAATCAAATCAGAGCTGTGGCCTTTAGAGCGGTTACCAGTTGCGCTCATACTCCTCTATATGGACATTTTGACAATCTGATTCAATAGTCATTACCTCTGTCTTTGTCCCGCTTTTCTTCTTCTACATTTTTTCTTCTTTTTATTTAATTTGTATTGTTTTCCAGCACAGTAATGTGATGAATGTAAATACTGTTATGTTTGTATCATTATGCTATAAAACACATATTATCCCATTAAGTTCGAGCATGCAGAAAGAACCGGAGACATGACTGCACAGCGTTTTTACTCGTTTACTCTGCACACTGCAAACACACCCACATGCAGCACGAGAGTGCCCTCTAATGGCTATCAGATATTATTACATTAATGCAATGTTACCAATGTCACTATGACCATTATTAATTTAGGGCTTCAGGAAAGTCTGCAAATTTAACAAAACAATACCACAGACTTAAAATACACTGTATAGAAATAAATACAAAACCAAGAACAACACACATTTTGGAAAGAACAAGACACATTTCTTTGTATCATTGTCTGAATCATTTTAGTAGATTTATAATGAAATGTCAATATAATCTCACCTTCTTTAAGAAGTCTGTAGGCGAAGGCATGAGCTTAATGAAAGTCTCCTCACTGTTCACATAAAGCTACATAACCCCTACAGAGAGACTGCAGGAGTTCATGTCTCATAGACTGTTTCTCTGTAGACTACAGTCTGACCTGTTTACAGCAGCGACGCATTGTAGGATTGAAGGATGAACCACTGTAAACACGAAGAAGACGCACTGTGGGCGTGTCTCCGTTTATTCAGGTCTGTGTCTTTCTGGTTTGAAGGTCGTATCTACTGCGATAGCAACACCTCCAGAAACTCCATGCCTGAGGAGCTAGAAGCTAGAAGCTAACCCGGTGTTATATTCTACATCAGGGGTCACCAACGTGGTGCACCAGTTCGCCCGCAAGGACCACATGAGTCGCCCGTGCCTTTTCTAAAATAGCTGTATCCTACCTTGTTAAATCATTGTTGATAATTATTGTGAGAAATCATTAACATGATCAGTGTCTTCACATAGATCAGGGTGTCAAACTCAGTGTCAAATCCGCCCGCGAGATGATTTTATAAAGAGCTATTATTATTGATATTAATGTCTCGGCAAAATGAAGCGCTGATAACACAAACTACAGATCCCATAATGCAGCGCTTCAGCTGCCTTACCGAACGCTAGACTACCTGAAAACTCCTCTGTCTGTGTGCTCATATCACGTGTAAAAGTATTCTTCACGATGTGAGGAGGCAGACAGGGGTTCTCTGGAACAGCTGGAGTAGAGAGATGTTTAATAAATGGAGCAATCTCAGTGGTGAGGAAGAAGAGCTGAAATTGACGATACTGTCGGAGGAGAACGCTCCTAAGAGCTGTCCCAGAACGTCTGTGAGATGGAGCTGAATAAAAGAAACCAACAGAGATACGATGTAAAAGGTGAAATCACAATGACTAAATATAAAATGTATATGTTCATGTGGGGACAAAAGTAACAAGATTATAAATTAGGGGTCACAAACCTTTTTGACACCGAGAGCTACTTCTTGGGTACCGACTAATGTGAAGGGCTACCAGTTTGATACACACTTCTGAGATAAAAGATTTGCTCAATTACCTTTAATTATGTTATTATTAATAATTAATGATATTTATCTATATGAGGGTGTCAAACTCAATTGCACAGGGGGCCAAAACTTAAAGCCCACTTTAGGTTGCGGGCCGAACAGGATAAACATTTATTGAACACACTAAAACAATGTTTTTTGAACATAAATATTAATAAAAACAGACATGAAAATTATTCCAGAATAAATAAAAATTTAACTTTAAATAACTTAAAATATTTTGCTCTCCATAAAAATATATCATCAAAAAGATCATTCTGAGAAACCAAGAGCAATTGGAGAAACATGAAGCTCAGCTGAGGGCACTTTGAGTTCTGACTATGAGAAACAGCAGAAACAGAAAGCTGAACCTCTACAAGCCCAAAGAGTCGCAGAAAATCTCTGAGGAAACAAAGATTCTTAGGTGAGGAAGAGAAATGAGGATGGAAACCCGAGAGTGACTGGAGGAAGCTGTACAGCTGTTCAGCAATATGACTTCAGCACTAGAGAAAGAAAACCAGAGAAAGAAAAAGAGGAGATCAAGCTGGACATGTCCTACATATAATAAAGTACAAACATATCAGTGATTATTGTAACTGAATATTTTTTATTACTTAAAAATAAATAAATATCTTAAATAAAGTGTGTTTTGTTTATATTATAAAATTATTATTGTACATCATTTAAATTTAACTAAGAATTAAATTTCACATGATAAAATGTTGGAAAAATGACACAAAAGTAAATGATAATAAAATAAAGGTTTTGTTTAAACCCAATTTTACATGAACAGAAGTTAAAGTAATAAAATAAACAGTTATTGAACAGTATTCACAGCATCAGTTTAAATATTAAATCACAATAACACAGAGATTAAATCAGTTTACAATACATGAGTTCTTCATGGGTTCATCTGATCACACAATACTATAAAGTTTAGTTCCAATGCAGCCTCATAACATCATAGTTCAAGTATAACTTTTGACAACTGCAGTTAGTAGAAAAACATCAGAAAGAACTATTTAATAGATTCATTTTAATAATTCAGTCCATTCAGTTTGGTCAATTCAGTTAGAAAAGATTCGGTTCGATGATTTCGACTCTTTAGATTCAGTTCAAGTGACTCGGTTCAAGAGTTCAGTTCGGTCACTTCTATTCAAAACAATGAGGTCGACCGAGTCTGAATCCATAGATAGTCCAAGAAATTTCCTTTCAGCAGTCTCTCAAAAGAAACCAGCAGGTGGTCAGAATGTTCCTACTCTGTTCCTGGGTTAGTTTCAGGGTTCACCTCAGTCAACTTCATCCGGTTTGTGTGTAATCTTCCCTCTGTAATCTGTACTTGTGCAGTGTGTGTGTGTGTGTGTGTGTGTGTGTGTGTGTGTGAGAGAGAGAGAGAGATAGAGAAATAGAGAGAGAAATAAAGTGAGTGACATGATGATGTCACCGGCAGAGGGCGGGGCATCTAGGTGTGATGTCACAGTGTGACACGTCTATATAATTCAAAGCGTGCTTTTGTTTCTCATTTGTGAATTTACCAATTGTAAGTAAAGAGACACTAAAATTGACAACCACCAAACAAACAAACAGCAGCAAGAAGCAGCAGCGATTAGCAGCAACTAAAAAAACATTACAACTTCTCTTCTATTGAACATTTCTTCATACAGGTACCTGGTAAGTCGTCTAAATAATTATGGCAGAATATTGTAGATTATTTAGTAGAAGACTCGAAAAGTACAAAGTCATTATTTAGTGACATTTGCATGGGTAACTAGCCGGCTAGCTAATCTTAGCTTTTATAGTTTAACTTTTTATATTAATCCAACAAATGTACCTAATAATTAGTATAGAATCTATTAGATACAATGAAGTAGCTTAATTTAACCTATTTATCCCATATTTTAATCAAACTCATGTAACCTGTTTACTCCAAGTATAATGAACATAATATACTAATAAATAGAGTAGAATAGGGTCAGACTGGGACTACAATTTTAATAATCCTTGCAGCCGTGGCATGTTTTATCTGTTGTGGAATTCCTTGTCATTGTTTAGACAATACGTACAGCTCCCAGTGTATAAAATTACAGGTGAAGAGTCTTCTACAGAAAACATCTCCACAGATATGGATCAAAACATCTATGTGGATTTGGATGGAGGGATTATGGCCCTAGTCAATGAGAAAAAAATGACTGTAACAAACGTTTTCTTATAACTAAAAGCACTAAACTCTTTCTACGCTTTAATTCTGATTCTTTGATTATATCGTATATAAATCATGTTGTTGTTGTGTGTATTTTATGCTGTGTGCAGGAACATGGCAGCTGATGAACAAAGGTTTCTTCTGCAAGGTATGCGTCTGCATCAAGGCACGTGTTTGTACATCAAGCATGTGCTGAGGGGTATCGCTCAACTTTGTCACCTCTAGACCTACCTGCGATGCTTGTTATTTCCTTGTTCTTCAAAAGCACTGCCTGTGGTGCCTGGAGCAGCCCACCTGTCCTTTAGGTGAACGGTGCTATAATTTCTTCCGTAAATGGTTCAGGTTTCCACCAGAAAAGGACGAATTCGTTTGGGAAACTGATGAGGACCCGTTCAGACCGGTGATGGACATTCTGCACCACGCTGACATGTTCTCCCCAGATGGAATGTGGATAGATTCCATCCAGAACTTTGTCTATGATCTTTCTGCAGGACTTAAGCTGATCACCCGTATCGTTCATGTGCGTAGGGCTATTACCCTTGCCCAATCGTTTGGAGTTCCTGCCAGCTCGCTGGGTGCGCCAAGCACTCACAGTTTTCTGTTCACGGAATTCGTCATGCAAAGCACCTTTCTAACGTACTACACCATCATCTTCTGTGGCTATGTTCTATGGACAACTGAACCAGCGAAACATCGTGATTGGAATTCTCGTCCTATCCTTTGTCACAAATTTCACACAATCAGGAAAGACTCAATGGTATTCTCATCGAAATGTCACGGTGGTGTTTTGAGGTTTCATCATGAGGTGTGGTCTTCACTGCAGTCTCACAGTTCTATATCTGCTCTTTTGCCGGACTGGATCAGACGACTATCACCCATTCCAGTAAAAAAAAAAGGCAAGTGAGTCTGGACATCAAGGACAGGAACTGAAAGCTAAACCTCTCCATGTCCAATAATAATTAATAAAATCAATAAAAATCTAAAATATGAAATCACTTGTTTATTGAAGTGTTCGACATCATTTAAATCCTGATTCTAAATCAGTGTTTCTCAACTGGAAGATGCTTTTAAGATAAATAATTAAACTCCACATGATAAACTTTTGGAAAAAAATGTGACAAAAGTGAAATTGCACAATTATTAAAAGATGAAGTTAAACCATGATTTTTCAAACGCCGTATGACCTCCTCATGGATTCTTGCATCTTGCTTATATCCCTCTTGTGGGGCAGGGGGCTGTGACTCGGGGTCATAATGCTGAGGGGGAGGGAGGTCAGGAGGGAGAGGGAAACTGGTCCTCAGTCCCACATTGTGCAAAACACCACACACCCTTATAATCTTACACACTGAGCATCTGAGGGGTGAAGCCTCTGTCACCTGTCATATTATAGACTACATCAGGACAATGTTAACAATTTCTACATGTTGTTAAAGTCAACAAGAAGCCAGTCATCACGTCCTGCAGCTGCCTGTAGTCTGTTCCCTACACTGCTATGTGTCAGGATAAAGGAATCATGTGCTGAAGCAGGTCAGTGTGCAACAATGTTTGTGAGGGTCGTGTTAGAGTCACATATGACTTGCACTTTAACAGAAAGCTGTTTATCAGTGTTGGGCAGTAAAACCGATAACGCGTTACTTTTTACAGTAACTAATACTGTAACTTCGTTACCGTTACCGTATGGTGCGTTACCTGTTACTTTTTTAAATGAATTAATTTCGGCTGAAGTGTAGACTACAGCCTAACTTGCTTACAGCAGCGTCGCATTGTAGAATTGGTGGATAAACCACTGTAAACAGGAAGAAGACGCACTGTGGGCGTGTCTCCGTTTATTCAGGTCTGTGCGGCAGTAATGGCGAGTCGAGGCGAGAGCAAGACGAGTTTCTCAAAGTGGAAATATGCTCATTTATTTCACTTTAGTTGAGTATAAAGACAAAAACTTTTAAGTCAAATGTAAGCTGTGTCTTTCTGGTTTGAAGCTCGTATCTACTGCGATAAACAGCAACTCCAATCTGCCGAAGCTCCTCCAGAAACTCCATGCCTGAGGAGCTAGAAGCTAGAAGCTAACCCGGTGTTCTGTTCTACATTGTTGATAGTTTTCATACTTCAGCTGTGAAAGGAACATTTTTAAGAGCTCAACACAACAGCTTTTATGATGCAGAAGCCACTTTAGTGTTTGATTGTGAATATATAATTCAGCTTGTTTTGTTATTTATTTCAGAAATGCTTGTGATATATTCAGTTTGTGCTGCTCTGACTTTAATAAAATAGTGTTTAAAAATGACTTTGTGTTTAAGTCAGTTTTGTGTTTGTATAAACCATAACACATAAAAGGGCATTAATGGGAACATTAAAGAAGGTTCTTTAAAAAAGTAACTAAAAAGTTACTTTTAACAGTAACACATTACTTTTTGGTGTAAATAATCAACTAAGTAACTTAGTTAATTTTGAATGAAGTAACGAGTAACTGTAACTAGTCACTATTTTTTAGTAACGAGCAAAACACTGCTGTTTATTAACATATACAAATTCCTTTTCATACGGAGTCTTTACAGAAATATGAGTGCAGTCAATTGTGTTGATTACATTTGTAAAACTGAACATTGCTGCAAAGTGCATTTTAATTTCAGCCTGTTCTTGCACAGTGAAGGGAAACCTGATGTATCGACTACCCACCTTAATAATAACATCCAAAATGACAGGCATTATGACACTCAGGGGCAGATACCAGACCTATAGCATGAGATTTAATAGAATTATATTATATCTAAAGAAGATCTTTGTGAAAAGTTAATTATATATAATATTTATATAAAGTATTTCCCTGTCTGCCATTTCCCACTAGAAACAACCTGTTGTCATTAACCCCAGAGTGGTGAGGACCTGTATTTGGACAGGGATGGCATGGTTCTGGTGTGTTTCCCTCTGTAGTACTGGACCCAATTCAGCACATAGATCCAGGAGCACAGCTGTAGGAATCTAAATCAGATTATTAGCCAGTCATCATCATGGACAAGAAATCATCATGGTCCCTGGAGACTCTTTTTCTCCTTAATCTTCCATTGGTGTAATCCTCCAGCAGTGCCATCATGCAGCATTACACACGGGGGTCACCACAGCATTTATGATTTATTCCAGCTCATTATGGAAAGATAAAATAAACTGATATTTGGTCCTGTGCCATGAACATAAAAGCAATAATAGCTACAGAAAAGCTCCTGCTTCCCTCTGTAGCGGGTATTTAAATCCCATTTAAAATGCTTTCAGTGATTCTACATTCTGTTTATATGAAGTGTTTTAACAGTTTGCATGTTAATTGGCTGTATGGTGCATTTAAGAGCATTTTAGGTGAATTCATGAACCACATCTGTCTGGAAAAGTCCAGTGTCCAAATACTTTTGACCACACAGTGTGTATCAGCTGAAAAGCAGCAGCTTCAGATCAGTCGCGTTTCCACTGGAATTCAATCTGAAATATAAATTTTAATTTTTATTGCATGAAATATTTCATATTATATATTTGATATTGGAGTCATGAACCTCTGCATTTTTCTTCCAGTGTCCTGATTCTTTACACCTCTGATCATGAAATCAGAGTCCAGACGGAGATCTTTAGGAGAACCTCCACACACTCCTGCTGCTGCTGCTGCTGCTGGATCAAAGGTACAATTTATTCATGTCTCAACTTTCAGTGTGGTTTGCAGGGCAAAGATACATCATAATGTATTTTAAAATTAAATAATAAAAAAATATCTTAACTTTAAGTGTATCACAATAAACTACTGTTTTTTTATTTATTAACTCAAATTCACAGTGGGCCAAAATTAAAAACTGGGACAAAATCACGGGCCAAACTCAGTATTTATTGAAAAGTTTACTGTAATTGTGCATGTTTTCACTGCGGTTAAGCAGCTGCATCTTGAAAATACACGGTTAAGCAGCCGCACTTTGTTTAATGTTGCGCGTCTAATCTTGCAATTACGGTATGGGTGGTGGGAGGGGTCAAATTACATGTAAAGACGCTTCAGAAAGGCGTTTCCGTTATAATAAAACAAAAAACTAATCTCAGTGCATTTTTATCATGTTCCACATTCAAACACTCATAAAACTTCCTAGATAGTTTTTTTTTTTCAACTGATTCCTGTTCACAGTGATCCGGAATTTATTTACTTTGTATTTATTTTCAATTAATTTGACTTCACATTTTCAAGAAATTAAAGGCAATATTACTCAAAACATGTGTATTCTTTTACTTATTTCCATATTATTCACAAAAATCTAAATAATTTGCATAATTATATTCTTTTTAGAACAGTTACACTGTTTCAGAAAAAAATCAATTCTTCTACATATTCGAACATATAAAAATTGGAATATGGATTTCACTCCATTACTCTGTTTTTTTTATTTTAAAACACAAATAAAACTTGAGCGAATAATGAAAGGTTGCAGTTTTGCAGAGACAAGTTCAATTTACAATCAAATGTTGTGGAAACAAAATAAATAAATAAATACATACATTGCGTATTATCCTTTAATGTACATCATCAGTGGCATTTGAAACATTGCCAGAACTGTTCATTACCAGTGACACTTCTGGGTATATCTACACATGTAGGATGATACCACTCTTGGCATTTAGAGCACTGGACCATGAGTTCATTGTAATGAGCTGTTCTGCAAACACAGTAAACAGGCATCGCAGTTTTGGTCACGTTTGCCTCGGCTTCACTCTCTCGACTCTTCATGCCAAACGCGATACTGTTTTTCGTTAACGAAGCATACAGTTGTGCCCTTAGCCTGCTTTCATTAAATATGCATACCTCTGGTGGGTGACTCTTGCAAACAGCATATGCAAATGCTATTGTGAACAACCCACAATTGCTGTTTTTTGATTGTTGCTGCACAGCTGGTTGCAAAACATCAAACTTGCCTGACTGCGGCCTCACCAGCCAGGACAGTGCTTGTAGTGTTCCTGGGTCCAGAGGGGTGCATTTGCTGTCATACACAGAGAGCTGATTTTCATTACAAAACAAATTGCTGACTGATCCAGTGGCATTGCCGAATGTTCAATATTTGCACAAACTTATTTTGTGGAGTTCCCACAATTCCACCATTTGGAATCGCACTAAAGGGCAGAACAGATTGAAACCCATCAATGTGCACATTGTCCTTTGCCATGAGGTAGCTGGCCAGGTCGATGATATCACAGGTTAACCAGTAATCAGGGTGAAGTATTTGTTGCAGCATTTGTATTTTTGGTGGCCTGCATAGTCTTCGAGGAGCAATTGTTTCTGATGGACCTGATTTATTCCAGATTGGCCCTCGATTTTTGATTGTCTTCTCCTGATATACTTCACTGGTTCTTTCTGTAGATACAGAAGATACAATTTATTTCTTAGATATTTTTTGTGCCAGTTCAGATTTAAATTTGATGCAATGTGAAGACA
Source organism: Silurus meridionalis (assembly GCF_014805685.1). Classification (NCBI taxonomy): domain Eukaryota; kingdom Metazoa; phylum Chordata; class Actinopteri; order Siluriformes; family Siluridae; genus Silurus; species Silurus meridionalis. The sequence goes on along the minus strand of NC_060887.1, from coordinate 2,452,726 downwards.
AAAAGTGAGTCTTGTTTGTGATCTTAGTCTATTAAGTATCTTTATAATGAGGGACTGCAGTGTCAGTTCTACATTTTGGGACCTTCTAGAAGACCACATGATAAATGTGAGGGACCATGAGATAAAATGCAGTCATAATCATGCAATGATAAACCATTCTTTTAATTAATCAGCTGATTTTCCTTTGCCTTCAGTCTGCTCAGGTGTTTTGGGCTACACTTACATTTGTTGTACTTCAGCACTATCATCTTTCCTCTCTGCCTGTGTTTTGTAATAGTGAAATTGAACATAGCAAATATGCTCGTCTCCTGCCATATTGACACTGGACATACAAATATTCAATTTCAATCAATATATTTCTCTTTCTAAATAAGCTGTGAAAGTTGATTCAAGAGATTGGAAGCCATGACTCTGCTATCATAATAACAAGACATCAGTTTACACATTCAGTAACACTTTAAAGTGATTACAGATTACAGTGATTGTTCCCAATATCTGTACCTCATCAGTTAGATTTTTTTAACTACTCATACAGTATATATATATATATATATATATATATATATATATATATATATATATATATATATATATATATATATACAGTGGAACCCGGTTATGTCGAGGGCCTAGGGCAGGGGTGGCCAACCAGTCAGAGACCAAATTTTTTTACTGTGTTACCGCTAAGAGCCACATCATACACATGGGCACAAGTGAACATCACCCATCCCTTCCTCTAACACGCACACACACACACACACACACACACACACACACACACACACACACACACACACACCTCTGCTCAGCCAGATTTATTACCAACATAATGACAGAAATTGACTCCTACAGTTTTAAGACCACAGGCTGGTCATTTTCAACAATGAACATTGTGTGCACTGTCTCACACACACACACACACACACACACACACACACACACACACACACACACACACACACACACACAAACTCTCAGTTCAACCAAGTCCACAAACAAAAATATAATAATTTACAATAGCGTTTTTCTTTTACTATGCATGTTACTTAGTGGGACTTTTGGCATCCTTGCCTTGAACAATCCCCTTCAAATCTGTCTCATATTCCGCTGTTGCCACTCGAAGCAATTCTTTCACATGGGTGTCAGTCAGAACAGATCGATGCTTTGATTTCACGTGTTTCAGGGTAGAAAACACAGACTTTGTTTGTGTTTTTTTTTTTTATGTGCGTGTTCACTTCGCTTGAGTTCAATACGGTATTTTCGTCAAATGCGCATGTGCGTGAGATGAATATACCGCAAAGTTTCCCAGTAGGGGCGAGATCATTTAGGTCTAAAAAATACCGTATTGAACTCAAGCGAAGCGAACACACACATTAAAAAAAAAAAAATTTAAAAGATAGGAAGTCCGATTCTTTATTTGCGAATCAGTTCTTTAGGACTGTTTGTTTTAAAGAACCGGTTCAAAAAAACGGTTCACCAGTTCTTTTATGTCCTTACGTCATGACGTCATGCATATCCAAATATCATCTCGGCGGATGAACATACACACTAAACACTTTTAAATAAAGTCATGTCTATTGCATGAGGGCATAAAGCTTATCTGTTTAAATTAAATCATCATCATCATCTTAGAAATGTTCTTTACATTTACGTTTTGCATTTGCGTGTGTGTGTGTGTGTGTGTGTGTGTGTGTGTGTGTGTGTGTGTATTAATGTCAGACAGCACGCGTACTGCTCGGTAGGTCGCGCATGCTCAGTATCAACAATTCGCTGGTATCAGTAGTATGTCGGACGTGTCTGAAAGAAACGGTTCTTGATACAGTACTGGTGACTCGAGAACAGCAGTATGTGCGCTGCTCGGAATCGGCAGGTATGCGCATGCTCAGTGATGATCACTTGTTCAGCAGCATGTTTCAGTTTAATGTGTGTACTGTTGGAGAAACTAGAGAAGAACCCCATTCTCAGGGATATTGATTTATTTTGAGTCGGATAGACGCTCATACACATTCAAAAGTGAGTAACTTGAGTAATTTTGTTGATTAGTGCTGATTTAAGACGCGAACTGTTTTGAACGATTCAGTCCGATTTGGTGAACCGGTTCGACTGATTCACTAAAAAGAACCGGTTCAAATGAATGATTCGTTCACGAACCGGACATCACTACACTGCGGTCAACTTCCGTTTCTCAGCTCAGACCCAAATACCACGTACTAACTGCTTTCTCTATGGAGCTCTATGTAATAAGTGTAGTTTAAACACTCATCAATCAAATACAATTATCAACAGAATGTGAATCAAAGACAGTTTGGACTTTAAAAACCTCTATGTATTATGTAACAGATATCTACTGAAGTTAGCATGCTAAGCTAGCCCCGGTCCGTCCTCAGAGAGCATGGAGTCCCGCTGACCTTCACTCGCTTTATACACAGTTTACAGCCGTTTTTATCTTATTTATGACTGTAATATCGCTCTTCTCTCAGGAACAACAGGAAAGTTGTGAAGACATGATATTTTATCCGCTCTTTACCTCTGTAATGTGCGCATGCGCATAGTGAGTGTGTGCGTGTAAGAGAGAGCGAGAGAGAGAGAGAGAAAGAGACCGGAGGGCGGAGCATCTCTGTGTGACGTCACAGTAGGGCCACTTGTATGTATGAATGCATTTTTCTCTCATTTTCGAGGTTTTGTGTGTGAGTAAAGAGGCATAAACATGGAGCTCTTCAGAAGGTTGAGAGAGTTTTTTCAAAGCAGAACAAAAAAGAAATCTGAGCAGATTGCTAAAAAGAAGGAGAAGCTGGAACACATGGAGAAAGTAGTAAAAGACTTGGATCTAATAACAGAGAAGATAACAAAAGAGAAAAAAGAGAAAGTCTTTCTGCTACAGACGGTGCAAAAGCTGAAGGCTATTTTGGCTATTGAGGGAAAGCAGCGGGAACAGGATATAACTGAGAGAAGCCAGAGCTGGGCGAGAGAACAAAAACAACTAAAGGAACGTGTTGCTCAGCTTGAGGTCACTTTGGAACAGACCACCATGAAGCTCCAGTCTTCCCTGGAAATCCATAAGGAACTGGAGAAAACTGTAGAATGTGAGAGAGAGAGCTGGACTAAAGAACTAAAGAAAGTGGAGGAACATGTTGTTCAGCTTGAGGTCACTTTGGAACAGACCACCATGAAGCTCCAGTCTTTCCTGAAAATCCTTAAGCAAAACCCCACATACCTTCAGAACATCACTAAGCTTCTGTCTTCACTGAACCTCCATGAGGAACAAGAGAAAATTGTAGAACGTGAGAGAGAAAGCTGGGTGAGAGAACAAAAACAACTGCAGGAACGTGTTGCTCAGCTTGAGGCCACATTAAAAAGAAAGAAAGGAAAGAAGGCAAAACTAGACATGGAGATGCGTAATAACTTACAGCTCCAGACCACCAGGTCGCTCCAGGATTCCCTGAATCATTCTGAGGAAAAGAAGTGTGCAGATCATCAGAGCGATCATTTAAGGAGAGACAGAGAGCGACTGGAGGAACGTGTTGCTCTGCTGGTGACCACTTTAAATTTTGAACAAAATAAATTTAAAAAGGAAAAAGAGATGATCAAACTAGACATGGAGGAGATGACCACCAGACACTTTCAAACCATCAGAGAGCTGCAGGATTCCCTAAATCATTGTGAGGAAGAGAAAAAATTTTTAATGAGAGACAGAGAACGACTGGAGGAACGTGTTGCTCAGCTGGAGGCCACTTTGGAATTTAAGCAAAATAAATTTGAGAAAGAAAATAATGAAGGCCAAATTAGACATGGAGGAGATGATCACCTCACAGCTCCAAACCACCAGGGATCTCCAGAATTTCCTGATTCACTGTGAGGAAGAGAAGAAGACTGCAAAGGATGAGAGAGATCATTTGGTGAAAAATTAATAGAAGGATAAACTAAAGACCAAATGACAGATCAATCACTTTATACACAACTTCTTCAATAATTCATGAGGAACAGGAAATGGCAGCACTGGAGAGCAAAATGTCTGCTTAGCTCTGGGCAGGTTTAGATTCAGCATGTGAGCACATGTTATACATATAATAAAGTACAAAAAAAATAGTTTATTGTAATATTAAAAAAAATTACGTTTAAATTTTGTGTGTTTTTTGTTTCTATTATTAAAATGTTGGACTTCATTTAAATTTAACTAGGAATTTAAATCCACATGATAAAATGTTGGCAAAATGTGACAAAAGTAAATGATAATAAAATAAAGGTCAAAAAGTAAAACTAAATTAAAATGATATTTATTTATTTCAATAATCAATAAACATAATAACATTCAGTTTGATCAATTCAGTTAAAAAAAGATTTGGTTCAGTAATTTGACTCCTTTGAATCAGTTCAAGTAACTCGGTTTAAAAGAGTTAAATAATAAAGTCCAGAAGAGTCGGTTCACTGGTTTCCACTATTTCCACTATCATACGACACTCAGTCACATGACGGTAATTAAACAGTTCATCATCGTCATTATCACACAATATGAACAGTTCAGACTCATATACACGTTACGGATCAACTAACACACATCTTTACCTTTTAATACCACAAAACTCAGAATCCCATTGTTCAAGATCTGAGTTTGCATTTTCTCTCACACAATGACATCAGTACACATCTAATTCCATATACAACCATTTTTACACATTACAAACTGTGTACTAACCAAAATCCAAATAAATAAACATGTAGGTATGTATTTTATCCTCTTTAACTTTATTTTCTTGCTCTGAATTATGCTGCTGCTCATCTCTTCCATACATCATACATTCTTATAGGAAAACCAAGGACCAATTAACATCTGTTTACAGGCTGCATTTGGCCCTGGGACCAGATTTTGGATCCCCCTGAGATAACTAGAGTGCTCATGGAGAAGTTATTTCCAAATCTCCCAAAACACACTGAATTTAAAGATTTAATTATATTTTTTCTAATCTCTTCTACATCTTACCAGTGTGTAATTACTGCCACCTAGCGGATAATTGACAAATAAACTCTCCAATACACTCATCCAGACAGGTAGGTTCATAATTGTATTGTATTGTATTGTATTGTATTGTATGTTGTATTCTCAAAGAAAAACTGAAACAAATAAAAGACAGAAAAAGAAATTGGGGAAAAAGAAAATTACTTTAAATTGGTTTTCATAGAACATGTGGGAATTTGAAGCAGAAGTCAGAAAAACACAGGTAGGGACGGGACAGAACTATGCAGAGCTGAACATCTTACCATGAATGGTGAACAACCTCATGCATGTTTGTGAGTTTTATTTAGAATCTACTTCGACTTCACTTCTGTGTTCATTCCAACCTCATTTATGTCATCAGTCTGATTAGAGAGCAAACAGACTGTAAGTGATTCTTCACTGCAAGAAAGAAAAGAAGTTTGCAAATGCTGTTAGATCTGAATACAAACATTCTTCCTCGGTTGCTCCTCTGTCATCTGGTGTGCCCCAAGGATCTATTCTTGGTCCTATTCTGTTCCCACTCTACATGCTGCCACTTGGTCAACTCATCTCCAACCATAATGTTCAATTTCATTTCTATGCTGACGACCTCCAGATCTATCTTCCTGTGATTCAGAGTAATCGTTCTGCATTGAACCCTCTCCATAGATGCCTTCAGGATGTTAAACAGTGGCTTTCCCAGAACTTCCTTCATCTAAATGAAGAAAAGACTGAGTACATCCTGTTTAGCTCGGACTTACCCAGCAGTTCTCTGAGTTTTGGTCCTCTTACACCTCAGTTTGCACCTACCGTGCGTAACCTGGGTGTTATTTTTGACCAAAGTATGCACTTCGATAAGCAGATCAGTGCAGTAGTGAAGGCGAGCTTTTATCAGCTAAGGCTCCTCAGCAAGGTCAAATCATTCTTGTCCAAAGCTGACCTTGAAAAAGCTATACATGCCTTCATCAGCTCGATTGACTATTGTAATGCCCTTTACACTGGACTTAACCAATCACTTTTAAATCGGCTCCAAATGGTACAAAACGCGGCAGCTCGTCTTCTCACCAACACCTCTAAGTGCTCCCACATCACCCCTGTCCTCCGCTCGCTTCATTGGCTTCCGGTGCGGTTTAGGGTGGAGTATAAGGTCCTGCTGTTTGTGTTCAAGGCAATCAATGATCTGGCCCCGCCATACCTCGCTGAATTATTAAAGGTCTACCAACCAGCCAGAACTCTCCGGTCCTCAGGACTTACCGCTCTGGTTGTTCCAAAATGCAAGTATAAAAAGTTTGGAGGCCGGTCATTTGCTGTCCAGGGACCAACGCTGTGGAATGCACTTCCAGCACACATACGATGCGTCACTGAGCTGAGTATTTTTTAAATCGCAGTTGAAAACTCATTTATTCAGACAAGCTTTTAACACGTAGCCCTGAATCAACTGCTATTTTATGTTCATTGTGTCTTATTTTTTATTTTTTATATTCTTAAGTATTTATTTATTTTTTAATATATTACTTTTAATTAAATTTTTATTTTATTTTTAATTTTTATTTTTTGCTTTACTGGAAAGCGCCTTGTGCTCCTGTTGGTGGTTGTAATGCGCTTTATAAATAAAGTTTGATTAATTGATTGATTGATGGTGCATCAGCGTACAGCGGCGGTGACGTCTGCGGTGAGTCTCCAAGTGCCGGAGCGGTTGCTTGGGCTGTCTGTTGACCTCGCTGTGCCTGATGTGCTGGGGGTCTCGACCTCTCCTCGTTGGGCAACCATCCATGTCTGGATTTGTTTTAACACACTAGAAATAGTGAGATCACTTTCTAAATGTGTGAGAGATCAGTGGAAAGATCTCTCACACATTTTGTGTATGACGATCCTCACATACACAAAGCTTCTGTGTCTAAACTGCAATTTGTACAACAGGTCAAATTCTTGGGGCATCTGATATCAGAACAATGTAAAAAAAATAAAAGCAGAAGCAGGCAAAATATCCCTGTGCCCAAGACCAAGGAACAGCTCATGTATTTCCTAGGAATGTGGTTGCAGGAATTTTCAAGACTGGAAACTTCACATATGAATTATCAGGAATATTTAGGTATTAACAGGAATGAATGGAAATACAGTTGGAATTTACAAAATTGCAAGTTATCCTATAACAGGAAACTTAAATGTAGTTAAAAAATAACTTGCTTGATAATCAACCAGATTGAATGCAGTTTCAGTTGAATTTCTACCTGCACATTCATCAATCACATGCACACAGCACACTTACTGCAGGGCTCCTGAGACCGTACCCCTACATGCACTGTGTTTTCTTCATGTAAACAATGAGTCACGCCTCAAAAAAGGTTACAAACCACTGCCTTATGGGTAATAAAAGACCAATAATCAGGATCTCAGGTCTACATTCCTTACTATTGAAGTAAACAGGACCAATACAGAACAGTTCATCAGACAGGAAGTCACTTATAGTTACTCAAGTACAGTAACAAAGTACATTTACTCAAACACTTTACATCACACACACACACACACACACACACACACACACACACACACACACACACACATGCTCAGCTCTGCTCGTGTCTTTCTCCTTTTTCTCCTCATCACCAGTCACTAAAACAGAGCACACTGATTAGTCCCATCAGCCACAGATCTGCTTCTCACCGCTCGTTTCCCCGGCTCCACCCTCCATTCACCAACCGCTGCACGCACCCGCTGCTCCATCCAGCAGTAGTGTTCAGGTGTTGTGAGGTGAATCCAGTGTTAACCCTGTCAGAATGACTGCTGAAAGATCATCCACTTTCTTGTGCCAATCCATGTGATTAATTATAAAGTACAGATGTTTAAGTGAATCAGGTTCTGCCCCACATTAACTGTCAGCTATATTGCTTTCAGAGCTCAAAATGAACAAAGCACTAAAGCTGCAAGAAAATACCTCAACTTCAGTTTCTGTCAAATTCCTTTTCTTTAAGGACATCAAACATCACTGACTTTACTAAAGTGGACTTCAGGAAAGAAAATAAAGTGATTGAATGCTCTCTGTGGTGAAGAGACATTAAACATGATTGGAATTCAAAATCTTTATTTCTTTAAATAAAACTTTAAATTTTAATTTATTATAAAATGAAGATGGTGAAACAACATGCACACTAAAGTACATGAAATGTTCGTATTTCACCATCTTCCTCTATTCCTGAATCATTTTCCATTTCTTCAAGTTGCTTCAACAGATCCTCAAAGCTGTCGACATCAAAGACTGGTACAGAATCCAGGATCTCTGTGCTGTTGTGGGGGTCTTCAGTATGATTCTGGGCTCCAGACTGGTTAAAAAAGTCACAATCCTCATTTAACATGGAAAAGATGTCATTGTTGAGCAAAGTGATTTCCTCCTCGTCCTCGAGCTGAACCTCACTGCTTGTACAGTCAGACCCATAGCAGGTGCTGTAAACAGAAGTGCACAATTTTAGCTGCATATTAAAGTAAATGAGTGGCGATTATGGCGATTATTTAAGATGCAGAGTAAAACTTCATTTGCATGTCATTCTTCTGAAACTGTTCCAATGCAGTTTATTAACTCACTTGGTCTGGCAGAAAGTCGACTCAGAAACAGAAGGGAAAAGAGGAGGATCAAAGCAGATGTCTTTAGGAGACAGCAGTTCTTGGTGGCTAAGGCCGGGGAACTGATCACTAACTTCAGGCACGAGGTCATGGACTGGTACTTCTTCTGGCATGTTCATGACTATGTGGTGGTTTGGTTGATGATCAGGTCTCCTCTGTGAGTCACTACTCTGCAAACTGCCTTTTCTCCTTCCCTTCTTTGGAAGCGGTTTATAAACCCAATCTACATGATAGAAAAGAAGAATTTAAAGAGTAAGAAGCAACATAAAAACAATAAAAGTGTCAGAATTGATGCATTTGTTTTGTTATTTTGCCATTTGTCTATAAAGAAAGTTCACCTACCAGGAAACAACTGTTCGTGTTCCTGTTTAAGCCTCCATGATTCAGTGTAGTAGGGTTTCTTCTGTTCTTCACTCAGTTTGTTCCACGCGATCCCAAGCTGCATGCTGATCTCTGCAGAGCTGCTATTTGGATTGGCCTTGGAAAAGATGGGCCGCTGTTTCCTCGCCCAAACCATGTAGGCATTCATTGGCCTTCTGATGTTGCCTTTTTTATCTCTGCACTTGGCAACGTTAAATTTATCTACAAAATACAAAACAAACTTTAAGTTAAACAGAAATCATTATAAACTTCTAGTTAAAACAGTGAACAGAACAGAGTCATGCAAAACTGCACCAGTCTTAAACACACACAATGTTGTAGTACAAATATTTTATAAGTGCTGCATTACTCAGTCAGTACAAAATCATTTTATATTTCCTGCATGACAGATTGATATTTAATGTGGTTTTAGGAACTAAATGATAACTATATTTCATTGTCTCTGTACTTGTTCTCTGTACAATGACAATAAAGTTGAATAAAGTTGACAGCAGGAGAAGCAGCTGTAGCTGTTACCCGTCTTATTATCTGTCATTATTTCTCCTTCTTTCTTCTGAAAGTCGCTCTTTCTGGCTGAAAAATCTTTTTTGGCGTCTTGGAGAGCGGATTGTTCAAAACATTGACGCTTATCACTAAAAACAATTAAAACATTTCAGCTGTTTGTTTGCGCTTCATTGCTGTGGTCAGTAAATGTTTGTGTTGAACTGCAGCACAACAAAGTTGTCATGACATTGAAAGCGCGTCCAGGGCGCTGTTTTTACCGAGAAATGTGATCAATCAGGGATGCCAACGTCACAAAGGGCGGGGCTTCAATGATTCAAATGCAGACGCGGAAGCTGAAAACAGGTGGTGTTAAGACAAGGAAGTAGTGTGTGATTGTAAACCCGAACACGAGTTCCTGAAGCGCTCATGTGTTTAGACACAGTAGGGTATTAAAATATTTAGAATTATATTATTTAATAGAAACCTCGTGTTTGCAGTTTGGAATGTGATTTTGATAAAAATTGTGGGGTTTAATTTGAGGTGTAATTAGTTTGTACTGCATGTGGTGACTTGTTGTTATACTTAAAGTGACCATTAGGGGAGTAGAAGTGCATTGAAAATAGAGAATGAGAGAACACGTGATTAGCGTGTCAGATGTGTGTTATGAGCTATTAGAAAAGAAATCATTCATTCATGCTACCTGGCCTCGCTTCCTTCTGTTTCCTGACAACACTGCACTTTTAACAGACTTTATTTCATTTTCCTTAGATTATTCATTATACTTACCTTCTCTGAACACAAACAGATTTTGTACTTAAACACATGGTAGTATTTATAGTCTCTTATCATCCTTCAATTATAATCATCTACTTATTAAGACGTTTGTAAGCAAGAAATTATCATAAGAATAAAATAATCTGGTAAATTAATCACAAGGTAAATTAACTGTAATACATATTTTTATTGAATACAATCAGGTCCAAAAATGTATTTAGAAAAGAAAAAACATTAATGAAAGATGTGATTGATTTTGATCTGCCGCCAGTCTTTTTACAAGCACTTAGTGTTTTCTCAACTGTTCCACGACTACACCATAATATGTATGGGATTTTATATTGGTATTAAAATAAGAAAATAAACTCCTATAAAATCATCTCAGCAGTATTAAAATCAAGATTTGGTGATTTCTGTAAAAGCTTGGTGTGAATGGACGTCTCTGTTCACCTGTGTACAGCAGCACATGGGAGGACAACAAATAATGACAAGAAACAAAAAGTGACAAACTTCATTTAGATTTGACTTTTCCTCCATCACCCTTATAGCTGACATGCCATCATTATACACACACAATGAATGTAACACTGATTTGAGGTGATCCATGAAAAAAAAACACTTTCTATTAGTCAGTTCTATAAATGTTAGTTTTAAGACTAATGAGGCATAAAAACAATTCAAATGTTTACACGTGAGATTCGTAACACCACTTCCACAAATACAAAGTGCCCTAGTGTAACATTTGATCAGTTATCAGCAAAAACAACTTCCTCCTTTCTGCTAAATCTTAATATTCAAATCCTTGTTTAGTCAATTATTCCTGGTTCTCCTACAGCTGATGTTCTACTGTATACACAACACATCATCTACAGGAATCTTTGATATCCCCAGACCTGAGGTGAGATACTGAACAGGAGCAGTGAGATGAGACTTTAAACTGTTGCTCAGAGACGAGTCCATAACATCTTCTCTTCATCTTCTTCCTCTTGATCTCTTCATCTTTTTCCTTCTCCTCCTGATCCCCTGGTGTTGGACAGAAAGCCCTCTGTAACCTATAACATAAAGCTGTTCAAACACTATGTGCTCTGTATTCATCTCTATGTGAGGCTATTAAACCATTAAAAACATTTTAACAAGTTATCACAATTTATATTTGAGTAAATATTTGAACACTTTGTCTTTTCCTAACACTGTTTATCAGTTCATTTCTGCTGAACTGAAGCCATTTTCTTTCCTCTCAGTTTAACAGCAGTTACTGAAGCACACAGAGGAACAACTCAGTCATACACTAGGACACATTTCACTACCACATTTATACCTGTTTTACATCTTTATTATTTCCTACAGTGTCCAATTACTGTATACATGTAGATAAAAATGCAGAAAAAAACATGAAAAGCGAAATACAATTATTTTGCAACATTAGCTAGGCTAACTAGCCAGCTAGCTATTCTTAGCTTCTATAGTTTTCTTCCTCAGTCTAAATATCAGATTTTTAGTGAACTATAAGTAAACTTATGTACTAATATAACTTATGTAATCTTATTAACTTAAATATAGTTTTATTCATCTTTTAGTCAAAAAGTAATAATAAAGTCTAATAAACAAACACAAAAGCAGCGCTAGCAAACCCGGCTAGCATGAGGCTAATGATGATGTCTCCTACACCATTAGCCGGAAGGTCCATTTCTGCTCACTGCAACATTTATGGAGATATTATCACTCTTTATAATCATTCTTTATTTATTTTAGACAAATGTATCCACTTTTTCCTGCAAGTCTGTGATTAGTCTGTGTTATGCTAATGATCAGGAGTAAACACAAAATGAGGAACATCGCTTTTTCCCTCTTCACTCCGGTACCGATATTTAATAATAATAATAATTATAATAAATGATAAACTCTGTGTTTTAAAGAGAATAAAATCCATAAAGCTCGGAAACTCACAGTTCCAGGTGTCGTACAGTTCGTTTTATCTCGGCAGAGGGTCTTTCCCGGCAGTACAAAAAGATTCGGTTAGGTGAGTTTGACTCCTTAGATTCAGTTTAAGTGACTCGGTTCAAGAGAGCTCGGTTCAATCACTTCTATTCAAAACAATGAGGTTCAGGAGAGTCGGTTCACCGTTTAAGCTCGACCGAGTCTGAATCAATAGATAGTTCCAGAAATTTCCTTTCAGCAGTCTCTCAAAAAAAAAAAACTCTGTTCCTGGGTTAGTTTCAGGGGTTCACCTCAGTCAGCTTCATCTGGTTATTTATGATTCTGCAACATTCATATAGTCACTCGGGTCAACTTCCGGTTTGTGTGTAATCTTCCCTCTGTAATGTGTACATTCGCAGAGTGAGTGTGTGTGTGTGTGTGTGGGCGTCTGGGTGTGACGTCACAGTAGGACACATGTATATAAGTCAGGTCATGCTTTTGTTGATCATTTGTGAATTTACTCATTGTAAGTAAGGAGACACAGAAATGGAGCTCTTTAGAAGATTTAGAGAATTTTTTCAACGCAGGAGACAGAAACAAAATAAACAGTTTGCTGAAAAGAAGGAGAAGCTAAAACACATGCAGAAAAAAGCAACAGATTTAAAAGCTTTAATTAATCTGATGATAGAGAAGAGCATAGAAGAACAAGAAGTGAACAACTTTCTGGTACAGATCGTGCAAGCGCAGGAGGCTACTTTGGCTTCTGAGCGAAAGCAGCGGTACCAAGACATAAATGAGAGAAACGGCACACACCTCCAGAACTGGGGGACAGAACAAAAACAGCTGCAGGAACGTATTGCTCAGCTTGAGGCCACTTTGGAACTGACCACCATGAAGCTTCAGTCTTCCCTGAAAATCCACGATGAACTGCAGAAAACTGTAGCATTTGAGAGAGAGAGTTGGGCAAAAGAACGAAAGAAAGTGGAGGAACATGTTGCTCATCTTACGGTCACTTTGGAACAGACCACCATGGAGCTCCAGGATACTCAGAATCACTGTGAAACGCTCATCTAGAAACGCCCGAGTGCTCGAGAGCAGATGAGAGAAGTGATGCAAGAAATTACACAACTATTAAAAGATGTAGTTGAACCTAGAGACCTGCACAAGACGTATTTTTCAGTCCCACTCCCTCAAAATATGTTATTTTCTCCAGCGTCTCACAAAAGCTGCTTCTTCCTGCTACTCTGCTTTTTATGTTACACTTGTTCACTTTTTGAATATAATAATAAACAAAAAAACAGTAAATAAACATTTGTTTTGTTTTATTTAAATGTTCTGCAGTTATCTAATGGTAGGGGATTTGATGTTCTCCTGTATTCCATGCAGTCGGGCATCTCCTCCTCCTGCGCTCCCGTAGTGGAATGTGATGGTGAGACGCTGCTGATTACATATTTAGAGTGAATTTTTATTTAATATTTGAGTTAGATTTTATAAGAAGGTGTTTATGAAACAACTATCACTCAGTACAAACCCAAATAACCTGCAGGATTTCATCTTCATGATCACAACACTTCAAACAAAACATCTACAGTACATACAGGATTCAGGGCCATTTTTCAATATTTATATGTTACGGTAATTTTGTATTATTTATATTAGGAGTCTTTAACGACTCTGTGCATATGTTTAAACAATGACTATGTTACTGTATGTACAATGATACTAATTGTGTTCATGTATTACAAACACTTTATTAGGAACACCTATATATTCATATACACTGTGTGTGTGTGTGTGTGTGTGTGTGTGTGTGTGTGTGTGTGTGTGAGTGTGTGTGTGTGATAATTTGTACAAATAATTAATTCTCATCACTTTCATTATTTTAGATCAAACATGTGCACTACTACTATCAGGTCAAATACAATGTCCTCGTAGGAAAAAAACACCAAAAACAAAGTGTCCAAAAACTTACGACCACCAGGCTGAAATAGTCCACGCAGAAACAAAACAGAGTAAGAACAGGAGTTTTGAGGGTTGGGATTTGGACTGTAGTTTATGTTAACAGTCTGCTACACTGACTCAGGACTACAGTTTGTATCTGATCATCACTTCACCTCAACATCATTTAGCTGTAATAAATGGACATTCAGTGAAACCCAGATGAGGACGGGTTCCCTCTTGAGTCTGGTTCCTCTCAAGGTTTCTTCCTTATGCCGTCTCGGGGAGTTTTTCCTCGCCGCAGTCGCCACCGGCTTGTTCATCAGAGACAAACTTACACATAAAGAACATCATATTTCTTATTTCTCAGAGACGCCAATGTTTTAACTTGTATGTTCCTTTCTTTGATGATACAGTAATTTCTGTAGCACTCAGCGATTCTCCTCTGTCTTGCGCTTCAGACATTTTGCCTCAGTGTGCTCTAGTAGTCTAGGAGTTGTTTTTTTAGTCATTTTTATTATTAAAAAAAAGATTTTGCAGGAGACTCGCGAATGATTTTATTCTTCCAAAACCCACACAATCGAGTATTTTAAAGACCCACCCGTATTCACCCATTAAATATTACAAATCCAGCAGTGCCATCATGCAGCATATCACACAGGGGTCACAGCATTTATATGTTTACAGTAATTACACTGATCATTAACACTGTGATTATGGTCGGTATATAAGGAAGTGCTGAATGTGTGATTAGAATCAGCAGTAATGAAGCAGTAATGAGCACAACATCTCTTATTCTTGAAGGCTGATTTATCAAGGGTAATAAATGTGTCAGAAAAACAGGCAGCCAAGAGTTGAAGTTGTGGATGGGACAGAGGGTCATGAAGCGCCTATAAGAGAATTACATGCTACTTTTTAGAGAATAATGAGGAATGTGGGCGTTACACATGTAGCTGAAGAGGGTTTATCAAGACTGTGTGTGGACTGTGTTATTGGGAACCTCCATGGAACTGCCTGGATTTATTTTTACTGCTTAAAGTCTAATACTTTAACACCACAATCCTGGATTCTGAACTTAGTTTTTTTTCTTTACTTGGTATTTTAACTTTGTTATTGGATTTGTTGCTATTGATAATAAATCACAAGATCACAATAATCCCATTACATGTTTATGTGATTTTATTGTATCATGCATTAATAATGTGCTTGTGCTGTATTACACATTCTGCTTCTTCTTCCTCTTTCGGCTTCTCCCTTAATATTAAAAAAAATGTTTTACATACATTAGATCCTCAGGTTACGAGAAACTTTGAATACGAGCAAATTGGAATACGAAAACATTTTAATACATTTTGTATTGGGTTACGAGTGTTGCATCGGCCTGTGAGCAAAGATTTTTAGCAATTTTTTTTCATTTCCGATGTTAGGGGTTAACAATTACCATTACAAAACCTTAAAAATTTGTGTATATGTGTATTTATGGACTTATATTTTTAGGATACCAGCGTTTTAGGTTGCGAGCTCGCTCCCAGAACGAATTAAACTTGTAACCTGAGCTACTACTGTAATTTGTTTTTCCAAGTGGCAGATGTACATTTGCACACACACTCACTGAGCATGTATTCTTATTTTAGGATGAGTTGGAAGCCCAGGAGGGAGCAGTGGCTCTGGTGTCAGTGGTGAATAAAGACGTGGTGTTTTCTTTAACACTCGCCATGTGTCAATCATCTTTGAGGATCAGGTTGTAATGCCCCAAAGATTTTGGACTGATTCACTTGTAATTTAGTTTGGGCTTATGAACGCTCTACATTTGAGCTACCCTGAGAAGTTAAGTGGCTTTTTTTAAGTTCATCCAGGTTTTCTTCTTAAATCTTGATGGTGAAAGGAAGCCACTCAAACCAAAGTTACAGGCTCTGAGAAATAAGCTGGAGCAAACTATTTAGAGGTGGTAGTTTATTTGGTTCAACGTTGTTCACTAACTAATGTTAGACTACCGTATTTTCGGTATATAAGCCGCTACTTTTTACTTCGCTTTGAACCTCGCGGCTTAAACAATGAAGTGGCTAATATATTAATTTTTCCTGGGTTTTCGGTTTCACAAGCTTCAAGCCAAACTGAGCCCCATAACATTAGACCAATGAAATTGCCAAAGGGGTTAAGGTGAACCGATGAAATTCTTTATATTAAATCGTGTGCGCTCCCACTGAATCGGCCCACACCACATCATAAATATGGATGAGGTTCCACTGACGTTTGACCTGCCGCTCACTCGCACTGTCTACAGAATAGGAGAATCATTCATCACGCTGAAAACAACCGGGCATGAAAACGCACTTCACCTGTGTTCTGAGCTGCACGGCATCGGGGGAAAAACTTCACCAATGGTGATTTTTAAACGCACGACGATGCCAAAAGATAAACTCTCGAGAGAAATAGTTGTGAAAGGAAGGAGGAAGACAGTGAACAATGACTTTCTTGGTAGGATTCTGTTTAGATACAAGACGTGTAACAGACACTGTCTTTTATTAAAGTCTGTGTAAAGTTCATTAGTTTCAATGTAGGATTATACGGAACTGGAAGTTGACCGCAGTGTAGTGATGTCCGGTTCGTGAACGAATCGTTCATTTGAACCGGTTCTTTTTAGTGAATCTGTCGAACCAGTTCACCAAATCGGACTGAATCGTTCAAAACAGTTCGCGTCTTAAATCAGCACTAATCAACAAAATTACTCAAGTTACTCACTTTTGAATGTGTATGAGCGTCTATCCGACTCAAATAAATCAATATCCCTGAGAATGGGGTTCTTCTCTAGTTTCTCCAACAGTACACACATTAAACTGAAACATGCTGCTAAACAAGTGATCATCACTGAGCATGCGCATACCTGCCGATTCCGAGCAGCACACATACTGCTGTTCTCGAGTCACCAGTACTGTATCAAGAACCGTTTCTTTCAGACACGTCCGACATTCTACTCATACCAACGAATTGTTGACACTGAGCATGCGCGACCTACCGAGCAGTACGCGTGCTGTCTGACATTAATACACACACACACACACACACACACACACACACACACACACACACACACACTGCACAATGCAAAACGTAAATGTAAAGAACATTTCTAAGATGATAATGATGATTTAATTTAAACAGATAAGCTTTATGCCCTCATGCAATAGACATGACTTTATTTAAAAGTGTTTAGTGTGTATGTTCATCCGCCGAGATGATATTTGGATATGCATGACGTCATGACGTAAGGACATAAAAGAACTGGTGAACCGTTTTTTTAAACCGGTTCTTTAAAACAAACTGTCCGAAAGAACTGATTCGCAAATAAAGAATCGGACTTCCTATCTTTTTAATTTTTATTTTTTTAATGTGTGTGTTCGCTTCGCTTGAGTTCAATTCAGTATTTTTTAGACCTAAATGATCTCGCCCCTACTGGGAAACTTTGCGGTATATTCATCTCACGCACATGCGTATTTGACGAAAATACCGTATTGAACTCAAGCGAAGTGAACACGCACATAAAAAAAAATAAAAAACACAAAGTCTATGTTTTCTACCCTGAAACACGTGAAATCAAAGCATTGATCTGTTCTGACTGACACCCATGTGAAAGAATCGCTTCGAGTGGCAACAGCGGAATACGAGGCAGATTTGAAGGGGATTGTTCAAGGCAAGGATGCCAAAAGTCCCACTAAGTAACATGCATAGTAAAAGAAAAACACTATTGTAAATTATTATATTTTTGTTTGTGGACTTGGTTAAACTGAGAGTTTGTGTGTGTGTGTGTGTGTGTGTGTGTGTGTGTGTGTGTGTGTTTGTGTGTGTGAGGCAGTGCACACAATATTCATTGTTGAAAATGACCAGCCTGTGGTCTTAAAACTGTAGGAGTCAATTTCTGTCATTATGTTGGTAATAAATCTGGCTGAGCAGAGAGTGTGTGTGTGTGTGTGTGTGTGTGTGTGTG
Organism: Silurus meridionalis; assembly: GCF_014805685.1. Taxonomy (NCBI): domain Eukaryota; kingdom Metazoa; phylum Chordata; class Actinopteri; order Siluriformes; family Siluridae; genus Silurus; species Silurus meridionalis. The sequence goes on along the minus strand of NC_060887.1, from coordinate 2,434,655 downwards.
TGTGTGTGCGCGCGTGTTAGAGGAAGGGATGGGTGATGTTCACTTGTGCCCATGTGTATGATGTGGCTCTCAGCGGTAACACAGTAAAAAAATGTTCTTGGTATATATATATATATATATATATATATATATATATATATATATATATATATATATATATATATATATATATTAGGGATGCACCGAAATAAAAATTCTTGGCCGAAACCCAAAACCGGAAAAAACGAAACACTGAAAGAATTATTATTATTACCATTGCATTAATGGCTATGACTGTGTACTAAACTTACTAAAATCAAGGCATTTCAATTGCATAAATTAATATTAAAGTTTCAAAGAATAAATCAATTACAAATTATGAAAATATTTATTTATAGCACATTGCAACAATGCACAGGATAAAATAAATTAAAATGTAGTCTTAAATGTTTAACTTAAATGCACTCATGTGTACATTAAATAATAATGTACAGTCCCTCTGGCCTGCTGAAAGGTTGTACAATTAAATATGTTCTTTCATAAAAACAAAGTGCATTTAGAACAAGTGCAACTGCTTAAAGATACAATACAACACTATCACTGGGAAACTTCCTGCCTTTTTAAAAACGTCCACCACAGACGGAGTGCGCATGCTCGGAGGAGTTTTGCTCTTCTGTGCGTTTGCGTTCCTCTGATATTCAGCATAGCGATCGGATGTTTGGATTTCAAATTAAACCCGACGTGGAGAAAGTTTTTGCAGATGAAATTTCGGCATTACATGTTTTGCAAATCGCTATCCGTGGGTCTTTCTCAGATATACTGAAATACGTCCACACCGCACGTTGTTTTAGACATGCATCATCACAACAAACTGTTTCAGCCGTGTTTTTTCGGTGATCAAAGTCTTTCGGCCGAAAAACGAAAATGCACTTTTGGGCCATTTTCGGCGGCCGAATATTCGGTGCATCCCTAATATATATGTAGGAACCTTTAAAAATGTGCTTTGTTTCCAATGTTTTATGACAATTTATTTATTTTATTTCTATTTTCAAATTTAATATTACGACATTGTTTGTTTTTTTGTTCGGATACGGGTTTGTTTTATATTTAGAAAATCAATTTGTTAAATGTAAATGTTTTATTGTTGTCCAATGACTGTTGACCAAAAGGTTAAAGGTCAGGGGAGTGACAACGCGGGAGAGAGGAGCAACGCACAGGGCGCGTGTGTGTGTGCTACAGGAGACAGAGTATATTCCTGAAAATACTACGGCCCAAATTGTACGGGAACTGTATACGGGTTTCCTTCTTTGATTTTCTCAACGTTTAAGTTTATTTATGGGCACCGCCTGTTAACAAGACACCATCTCCGTCATCACGTGTAATCGAGGCCTAGCGGCCATCGCATTAGCCAGCGTGTGAACAGTGCATGCAGACGGGATCTAGTTGGACCCGGGACTTTGTGACGGGACGTGTTGCATTGTCGCTGCTGTAAAGATCTCAGGGTTACACTGTGCTCGGATCGACCTGACTCTCCACGCTGAGGGAATTATTCATTACGCTAACCGTGAGTTGGTGCTTTTCTCTGTTTCATCTTGGTTTCCTTGGTTGGATGTAAGGATTTTTCCAAGTTTGTGCTTAAGAGTACTTCTTTAACTCTTCACACTGTGAATGTGCACCAACTGGGCCCCAACGAAAACATAGTGTATGTGACTGAGTTGTTGGTTCATATATTTTGCATACAGAACTGAGTTTTCTGATAGACTGTGTAATATTGTGCACTTGTGCTGTTATATTCTATTGTATTTCTTTGTTTTGAGGTCTTTAATTTTACTTTTCATACCATTTTCAATACTAGTAATTTATTTTCTAAATATTTCATCCTCCACTGTTTACTAGTTTCATATATATATATATATATATATATATATATATATATATATATATATATATATATATATTTTTTTTTTTTTAATTACAGCTACAGCAAACAAACAGTAAAACTCAGAATAAGGAAAATAAATAAGTTGTTAATTTGCTAATTTGAATTTGTACTCTGGTGTTTCATTCATTGGGGTTCGTTATTGAAATAAGAGACTGGTGTACAAGAGAAGAATACTGCCGCCAATTCACCATTCAACTGCCGGAATCCAGGTTTTCTGAGTTACGTAAAAATATAAAATTGTAACCTTTTGGGTTTAAGAACAGGGTTACATATATATATATATATATATATATATATATATATATATATATATATATATATATATATATATATATATATACTGTATGTATAGTTAAAAAAATGCAACTGGTGAGGTACAAATATTGGGAACAATTTAAATTTGGGAACTTTAAAATGTTACTGAATGTGTAAATTGATGTCTTGTTATTATGATAGCAGAGTCATGGCTTCCAATCTCTTGAATCAACTTTCACAGCTTATTTAGAAAGAGAAATATATTGATAATAATTTGATTATTACAAAACACAGGCAGAGAGGAAAGATGATAGTGCTGAAGTACAACAAATGTAAGTGTAGCCCAAATCACCTGAGCAGACTGAAGACAAAGGAAAATCAGCTGATTAATTAAGAGAATGGTTTATCATTGCATGATTATGACTGCATTTTATCTCATGGTCCCTCACATTTATCATGTGGTCTTCTAGAAGGTCCCAAAATGTAGAACTGACACTGCTGTCCCTCATTATAAAGATACTTAATAGACTAAGATCACAAACAAGACTGACTTTTTGTCTTCACATTGCATCAAATTTAAATCAGAACTGGCACAAAAAATATCTAAGAAATAAATTGTATCTTCTGTATCTACAGAAAGAACCAGTGAAGAATATCAGGAGAAGACAATCAAAAATTGAAGGGCCAATCTGGAATAAATCAGGTCCATCAGAAACAATTGCTCCTCGAAGACTATGCAGGCCACCAAAAATACAAATGCTGCAACAAATACTTCACCCTGATTACTGGTTAACCCGTGATATCATCGACCTGGCCAGCTACCTCATGGCAAAGGACAATGTGCACATTGATGGGTTTCAGTCTGTTCTGCCCTTTAGTGCGATTCCAAATGGTGGAATTGTGGGAACTCCACAAAATAAGTTTGTGCAAATATTGAACATTCGGCAATGCCACTGGATCAGTCAGCAATTTGTTTTGTAATGAAAATCAGCTCTCTGTGTATGACAGCAAATGCACCCCTCTGGACCCAGGAACACTACAAGCACTGTCCTGGCTGGTGAGGCCGCAGTCAGGCAAGTTTGATGTTTTGCAACCAGCTGTGCAGCAACAATCAAAAAACAGCAATTGTGGGTTGTTCACAATAGCATTTGCATATGCTGTTTGCAAGAGTCACCCACCAGAGGTATGCATATTTAATGAAAGCAGGCTAAGGGCACAACTGTATGCTTCATTAACAAAAAACAGTATCGCATTTGGCATGAAGAGTCGAGAGAGTGAAGCCGAGGCAAACGTGACCAAAACTGCGATGCCTGTTTACTGTGTTTGCAGAACAGCTCATTACAATGAACTCATGGTCCAGTGCTCTAAATGCCAAGAGTGGTATCATCCTACATGTGTAGATATACCCAGAAGTGTCACTGGTAATGAACAGTTCTGGCAATGTTTCAAATGCCACTGATGATGTACATTAAAGGATAATACGCAATGTATGTATTTATTTATTTATTTTGTTTCCACAACATTTGATTGTAAATTGAACTTGTCTCTGCAAAACTGCAACCTGAGTAATGGAGTGAAATCCATATTCCAATTTTTATATGTTCGAATATGTAGAAGAATTGATTTTTTCTGAAACAGTGTAACTGTTCTAAATAGAATATAATTATGCAAATTATTTAGATTTTTGTGAATAATATGGAAATAAGTAAAAGAATACACATGTTTTGAGTAATATTGCCTTTAATTTCTTGAAAATGTAAAGTCAAATTAATTGAAAATAAATACAAAGTAAATAAATTCCAGATCACTGTGAACAGGAATCAGTTGAAAAAAAACTATCTAGGAAGTTTTATGAGTGTTTGAATGTGGAACATGATAAAAATGCACTGAGATTACTCTTTTGTCTTATTATAACGGAACGCCTTTCTGAAGCGTCTTTACATGTAATTTGACCCTCCCACCACCCATACCGTAATTGCAAGATTAGACGCAACATTAAACAAAGTGCGGCTGCTTAACCGTGTATTTTCAAGATGCAGCTGCTTAACCGCAGTGAAAACATGCACAATTACAGTAAACTTTTCAATAAATACTGAGTTTGGCCCGATTTTGTCCCAGTTTTAATTTTGGCCCACTGTGAATTTGAGTTAATAAATAAAAAAACAGTAGTTTATTGTGATACACTTAAAGTTAAGATATTTTTTTATGATTTAATTATAAAATACATTATGATGTATCTTTGCCCTGCAAACCACACTGAAAGTTGAGACATGAATAAATTGTACCTTTGATCCAGCAGCAGCAGCAGCAGCAGGAGTGTGGAGGTTCTCCTAAAGATCTCCGTCTGGACTCTGATTTCATGATCAGAGGTGTAAAGAATCAGGACACTGGAAGAAAAATGCAGAGGTTCATGACTCCAATATCAAATATATAATATGAAATATTTCATGCAATAAAAATTAAAATTTATATTTCAGATTGAATTCCAGTGGAAATGCGACTGATCCGAAGCTGCTGCTTTTCAGCTGCTACACACTGTGTGGTCAAAAGTATTTGGACACGTGTCTTTTCCAGACAGATGTGGTTCATGAATTCACCTAAAATGCTCTTAAATGCACCATACAGCCAATTAACATGCAAACTGTTAAAAACACTTCATATAAACAGAATGTAGAATCACTGAAAGCATTTTAAATGGGATTTAAATACCCGCTACAGAGGGAAGCAGGAGCTTTTCTGTAGCTATTATTGCTTTTATGTTCATGGCACAGGACCAAATATCAGTTTATTTTATCTTTCCATAATGAGCTGGAATAAATCATAAATGCTGTGGTGACCCCCGTGTGTAATGCTGCATGATGGCACTGCTGGAGGATTACACCAATGAAAGATTAAGGAGAAAAAGAGTCTCCAGGGACCATGATGATTTCTTGTCCATGATGATGACTGGCTAATAATCTGATTTAGATTCCTACAGCTGTGCTCCTGGATCTATGTGCTGAATTGGGTCCAGTACTACAGAGGGAAACACACCAGAACCATGCCATCCCTGTCCAAATACAGGTCCTCACCACTCTGGGGTTAATGACAACAGGTTGTTTCTAGTGGGAAATGGCAGACAGGAAATACTTTATATAAATATTATATATAATTAACTTTTCACAAAGATCTTCTTTAGATATAATATAATTCTATTAAATCTCATGCTATAGGTCTGGTATCTGCCCTGAGTGTCATAATGCCTGTCATTTTGGATGTTATTATTAAGGTGGGTAGTCGATACATCAGGTTTCTCTTCACTGTGCAAGAACAGGCTGAAATTAAAATGCACTTTGCAGCAATGTTCAGTTTTACAAATGTAATCAACACAATTGACTGCACTCATATTTCTGTAAAGACTGTAAAGGAATTTGTATATGTTAATAAACAGCAGTGTTTTGCTCGTTACTAAAAATAGTGACTAGTTGCAGTTACTGTTACTTCATTCAAAATTAACTAAGTTACTTAGTTGATTATTTACACCAAAAGTAATGTGTTACTGTTAAAAGTAACTTTTTAGTTACTTTTTTAAAGAACCTTCTTTAATGTTCCCATTAATGCCCTTTTATGTGTTATGGTTTATACAAACACAAAACTGACTTAAACACAAAGTCATTTTAAACACTATTTTATTAAAGTCAGAGCAGCACAAACTGAATATATCACAAGCATTTCTGAAATAAATAACAAAACAAGCTGAATAATATATTCACAATCAAACACTAAAGTGGCTTCTGCATCATAAAAGCTGTTGTGTTGAGCTCTTAAAAATGTTCCTTTCACAGCTGAAGTATGAAAACTATCAACAATGTAGAACAGAACACCAGGTTAGCTTCTAGCTTCTAGCTCCTCAGGCATGGAGTTTCTGGAGGAGCTTCGGCAGATTGGAGTTGCTGTTTATCGCAGTAGATACGAGCTTCAAACCAGAAAGACACAGCTTACATTTGACTTAAAAGTTTTTGTCTTTATACTCAACTAAAGTGAAATAAATGAGCATATTTCCACTTTGAGAAACTCGTCTTGCTCTCGCCTCGACTCGCCATTACTGCCGCACAGACCTGAATAAACGGAGACACGCCCACAGTGCGTCTTCTTCCTGTTTACAGTGGTTTATCCACCAATTCTACAATGCGACGCTGCTGTAAGCAAGTTAGGCTGTAGTCTACACTTCAGCCCAAATTCATTCATTTAAAAAAGTAACAGGTAACGCACCATACGGTAACGGTAATGAAGTTACAGTATTAGTTACTGTAAAAAGTAACGCGTTATCGGTTTTACTGCCCAACACTGATAAACAGCTTTCTGTTAAAGTGCAAGTCATATGTGACTTTAACACGACCCTCACAAACATTGTGGCACACTGACCTGCTTCAGCACATGATTCCTTTATCCTGACACATAGCAGTGTAGGGAACAGACTACAGGCAGCTGCAGGACGTGATGACTGGCTTCTTGTTGACTTTAACAACATGTAGAAATTGTTAACATTGTCCTGATGTAGTCTATAATATGACAGGTGACAGAGGCTTCACCCCTCAGATGCTCAGTGTGTAAGATTATAAGGGTGTGTGGTGTTTTGCACAATGTGGGACTGAGGACCAGTTTCCCTCTCCCTCCTGACCTCCCTCCCCCTCAGCATTATGACCCCGAGTCACAGCCCCCTGCCCCACAAGAGGGATATAAGCAAGATGCAAGAATCCATGAGGAGGTCATACGGCGTTTGAAAAATCATGGTTTAACTTCATCTTTTAATAATTGTGCAATTTCACTTTTGTCACATTTTTTTCCAAAAGTTTATCATGTGGAGTTTAATTATTTATCTTAAAAGCATCCTCCAGTTGAGAAACACTGATTTAGAATCAGGATTTAAATGATGTCGAACACTTCAATAAACAAGTGATTTCATATTTTAGATTTTTATTGATTTTATTAATTATTATTGGACATGGAGAGGTTTAGCTTTCAGTTCCTGTCCTTGATGTCCAGACTCACTTGCCTTTTTTTACTGGAATGGGTGATAGTCGTCTGATCCAGTCCGGCAAAAGAGCAGATATAGAACTGTGAGACTGCAGTGAAGACCACACCTCATGATGAAACCTCAAAACACCACCGTGACATTTCGATGAGAATACCATTGAGTCTTTCCTGATTGTGTGAAATTTGTGACAAAGGATAGGACGAGAATTCCAATCACGATGTTTCGCTGGTTCAGTTGTCCATAGAACATAGCCACAGAAGATGATGGTGTAGTACGTTAGAAAGGTGCTTTGCATGACGAATTCCGTGAACAGAAAACTGTGAGTGCTTGGCGCACCCAGCGAGCTGGCAGGAACTCCAAACGATTGGGCAAGGGTAATAGCCCTCGCACATGAACGATACGGGTGATCAGCTTAAGTCCTGCAGAAAGATCATAGACAAAGTTCTGGATGGAATCTATCCACATTCCATCTGGGAGAACATGTCAGCGTGGTGCAGAATGTCCATCACCGGTCTGAACGGGTCCTCATCAGTTTCCCAAACGAATTCGTCCTTTTCTGGTGGAAACCTGAACCATTTACGGAAGAAATTATAGCACCGTTCACCTAAAGGACAGGTGGACTGCTCCAGGCACCACAGGCAGTGCTTTTGAAGAACAAGGAAATAACAAGCATCGCAGGTAGGTCTAGAGGTGACAAAGTTGAGCGATACCCCTCAGCACATGCTTGATGTACAAACACGTGCCTTGATGCAGGCGCATACCTTGCAGAAGAAACCTTTGTTCATCAGCGCCATGTTCCTGCACACAGCATAAAATACACACAACAACAACATGATTTATATACGATATAATCAAAGAATCAGAATTAAAGCGTAGAAAGAGTTTAGTGCTTTTAGTTATAAGGAAACGTTTGTTACAGTCATTTTTTCTCATTGACTAGGGCCATAATCCCTCCATCCAAATCCACATAGATGTTTTGATCCATATCTGTGGAGATGTTTTCTGTAGAAGACTCTTCACCTGTAATTTTATACACTGGGAGCTGTACGTATTGTCTAAACAATGACAAGGAATTCCACAACAGATAAAACATGCCACGGCTGCAAGGATTATTAAAATTGTAGTCCCAGTCTGACCCTATTCTACTCTATTTATTAGTATATTATGTTCATTATACTTGGAGTAAACAGGTTACATGAGTTTGATTAAAATATGGGATAAATAGGTTAAATTAAGCTACTTCATTGTATCTAATAGATTCTATACTAATTATTAGGTACATTTGTTGGATTAATATAAAAAGTTAAACTATAAAAGCTAATCTTAGCTAGCCGGCTAGTTACCCATGCTAATGTCACTAAATAATGACTTTGTACTTTTACTTTGTACTTCTACTAAATAATCTACAATATTCTGCCATAATTATTTAGACGACTTACCAGGTACCTGTATGAAGAAATGTTCAATAGAAGAGAAGTTGTAATGTTTTTTTAGTTGCTGCTAATCGCTGCTGCTTCTTGCTGCTGTTTGTTTGTTTGGTGGTTGTCAATTTTAGTGTCTCTTTACTTACAATTGGTAAATTCACAAATGAGAAACAAAAGCACGCTTTGAATTATATAGACGTGTCACACTGTGACATCACACCTAGATGCCCCGCCCTCTGCCGGTGACATCATCATGTCACTCACTTTATTTCTCTCTCTCTATTTCTCTCTATCTCTCTCTCTCTCTCACACACACACACACACACACACACACACACACACACAAGTACAGATTACAGAGGGAAGATTACACACAAACCGGATGAAGCTGACTGAGGTGAACCCCTGAAACTAACCCAGGAACAGAGTAGGAACATTCTGATCACCTGCTGGTTTCTTTTGAGAGACTGCTGAAAGGAAATTTCTTGGACTATCTATGGATTCAGACTCGGTCGACCTCATTGTTTTGAATAGAAGTGACCGAACTGAACTCTTGAACCGAGTCACTTGAACTGAATCTAAAGAGTCGAAATCATCGAACCGAATCTTTTCTAACTGAATTGACCAAACTGAATGGACTGAATTATTAAAATGAATCTATTAAATAGTTCTTTCTGATGTTTTCTACTAACTGCAGTTGTCAAAAGTTATACTTGAACTATGATGTTATGAGGCTGCATTGGAACTAAACTTTATAGTATTGTGTGCATCAGATGAACCCATGAAGAACTCATGTATTGTAAACTGATTTAATCTCTGTGTTATTGTGATTTAATATTTAAACTGATGCTGTGAATACTGTTCAATAACTGTTTATTTTATTACTTTAACTTCTGTTCATGTAAAATTGGGTTTAAACAAAACCTTTATTTTATTATCATTTACTTTTGTGTCATTTTTCCAACATTTTATCATGTGAAATTTAATTCTTAGTTAAATTTAAATGATGTACAATAATAATTTTATAATATAAACAAAACACACTTTATTTAAGATATTTATTCATTTTGAAGTAATAAAAAATATTCAGTTACAATAATCACTGATATTTTGTACTTTATTATATGTAGGACATGTCCAGCTTGATCTCCTCTTTTCTTTCTCTGGTTTTCTTTCTCTAGTGCTGAAGTCATATTGCTGAACAGCTGTACAGCTTCCTCCAGTCACTCTCGGTTTCCATCCTCATTTCTCTTCCTCACCTAAGAATCTTTGTTTCCTCAGAGATTTTCTGCGACTCTTTGGGCTTGTAGAGGTTCAGCTTTCTGTTTCTGCTGTTTCTCATAGTCAGAACTCAAAGTGCCCTCAGCTGAGCTTCATGTTTCTCCAATTGCTCTTGGTTTCTCAGAATGATCTTTTGATGATATATTTTATGGAGAGCAAAATATTTTAAGTTATTTAAAGTTAAATTTTATTTATTCTGGAATAATTTTCATGTCTGTTTTATTAATATTTATGTTCAAAAACATTGTTTTAGTGTGTTCAATAAATGTTTATCCTGTTCGCCCGCAACCTAAAGTGGGCTTTAAGTTTTGGCCCCCTGTGCAATTGAGTTTGACACCCTCATATAGATAAATATCATTAATTATTAATAATAACATAATTAAAGGTAATTGAGCAAATCTTTTATCTCAGAAGTGTGTATCAAACTGGTAGCCCTTCACATTAGTCGGTACCCAAGAAGTAGCTCTCGGTGTCAAAAAGGTTTGTGACCCCTGATTTATAATCTTGTTACATTTGTCCCCACATGAACATATACATTTTATATTTAGTCATTGTGATTTCACCCTTTTACATCGTATCTCTGTTGGTTTCTTTTATTCAGCTCCATCTCACAGACGTTCTGGGACAGCTCTTAGGAGCGTTCTCCGCCGACAGTATCATCAATTTCAGCTCTTCTTCCTCACCACTGAGATTGCTCCATTTATTAAACATCTCTACTCCAGCTGTTCCAGAGAACCCTGTCTGCCTCCTCACTTCGTGAAGAATACTTTTACACGTGATATGAGCACACAGACAGAGGAGTTTCCAGGTAGTCTAGCGTTCGGTAAGGCAGCTGAAGCGCTGCATTATGGGATCTGTAGTTTGTGTTATCAGCGCTTCATTTTGCCGAGACATTAATATCAATAATAATAGCTCTTTATAAAATCATCTCGCGGGCGGATTTGACACTGAGTTTGACACCCCTGATCTATGTGAAGACACTGATCATGTTAATGATTTCTCACAATAATTATCAACAATGATTTAACAAGGTAGGATACAGCTATTTTTAGAAAAGGCACCGGGCGACTCATGTGGTCCTTGCGGGCGAACTGGTGCACCACGTTGGTGACCCCTGATGTAGAATATAACACCGGGTTAGCTTCTAGCTTCTAGCTCCTCAGGCATGGAGTTTCTGGAGGTGTTGCTATCGCAGTAGATACGACCTTCAAACCAGAAAGACACAGACCTGAATAAACGGAGACACGCCCACAGTGCGTCTTCTTCGTGTTTACAGTGGTTCATCCTTCAATCCTACAATGCGTCGCTGCTGTAAACAGGTCAGACTGTAGTCTACAGAGAAACAGTCTATGAGACATGAACTCCTGCAGTCTCTCTGTAGGGGTTATGTAGCTTTATGTGAACAGTGAGGAGACTTTCATTAAGCTCATGCCTTCGCCTACAGACTTCTTAAAGAAGGTGAGATTATATTGACATTTCATTATAAATCTACTAAAATGATTCAGACAATGATACAAAGAAATGTGTCTTGTTCTTTCCAAAATGTGTGTTGTTCTTGGTTTTGTATTTATTTCTATACAGTGTATTTTAAGTCTGTGGTATTGTTTTGTTACATTTGCAGACTTTCCTGAAGCCCCTAAATTAATAATGGTCATAGTGACATTGGTAACATTGCATTAATGTAATAATATCTGATAGCCATTAGAGGGCACTCTCGTGCTGCATGTGGGTGTGTTTGCAGTGTGCAGAGTAAACGAGTAAAAAACGCTGCGCAGTCATGTCTCCGGTTCTTTCTGCGCATGCTCCGAACTTAATGGTATAATATGTGTTTTATAGCATAATGATGCAAACATAACAGTATTTACATTTATCACATTACTGTGCTGGAAAACAATACAAATTAAATAAAAAGAAGAAAAAATGTAGAAGAAGAAAAGCAGGACAAAGACAGAGGTAATGCGATGTAATGAATAGTGATGATCATATAAATAAACTAAGTTTAGTAAAAGTTTGTAAACAAACTTTATATTGGTCCAGTTTTAAAGTCTATTCTAAAAGTTATAAATAGTGTAATAATGTCTGGGTTTCCAGAGATCCGTGATTTAGTAACATTTACATTTTTTTTGTCACATGATACGTTTTAACAACATTTGACTCTATAGTTGTGTAGAATTTGGGTATTTGTGGTATTTGTAATTCGAAGTGGTTAATTCGATAATGTTTGTTTATAACTTGGCTTATTAAAAAAAAGCAACATTTGATGTAAAATTCCCTTTAAAAGTGTAGTACAGTGTAATTCATCGTGATACCGCTAGAGGGAGCTAAAGTTTAGTAGAACATTACTGCCACCTACTGGACATCGAACACTTTTTAAAATGAAGTGGAAGATTAAACAGTACTGTATGATAAAGAAGTGTTTAAATAAAGACATTTATGTGCAGGAAGACCAGATGTAATTATTCTTACTGTTTGTGTTTCATTTATAATGTGACCCAGACAGCACCTATATTTTATATTCGATCAGATATCAATGTTTGTTTGTTTTAAAGGAAAAAGAATAAATGCTTTTATTTCACCACACACTCATTAACAAGACAATGTAGTTATGAACAAATTTTCTTTACAAAACACAGGAAGCTGAAAGCAGCTGAGATGTAAATATCAGAGAGAACATTAAATATGATGTCAAATGTAGTGACAGACATTTTCATGTTGTTCTAATCAACAGTATTGGGTGACCTACGTTCCTGTGGTGGTGAACATGACTGCGAGTTCTCCAGAAGAACAAATGCTGGTAATGTACAGTTCAAACACACACTGTTTTTCACACAGAATAAACTAAAGCCCATCACTTCCTCATCACCTAAACACACTGTTCATTTAGATTTTACTTACGGCAGCCAAACGGCTCATTTTGTAAACCCCTTGATCACTTACTCTGTCTTTAAGGGAACTAAACGAAGAGGAATGAATGAAAAGTGGTATCCAATCTGTGATATTATTGGGGACCTGATTATGGTTCAGAACGATCTATAAAACATAACTGACTACTAAAATCAGATTGTCAAAATGTCCATATAGAGGAGTATGAGCGCAGCTGGCAACCGCTCTAAAAGGCCACGGCTCTGATTTGATTAAACAGAGTGAAGGTTATTCATGAAGTATATCAGAATTGTACAAATCAATTAAACTACTTACTCTATGAACTCTATTTAAACAAAATCATTACTGAGTTTGGACCAAAATGATATCTGTATGCTAATGTGTGCTAATCAGGAAATACGTTCTACCTACCTTTCCTAGCCTGACTTTAAAATCCCACCCCTGTCTGGCCTGCACTTCCTCCCTCACTCTGCCCTGTCTTTCCCTCCTGCATTGCCTGAGTTTCTCTCACCCACATTACTTCACCTACATTACCATACCTAACTGTGCTATATGTAATGAGGCACACAGGGACAAGGTAGAGACTTGGAGGTTGTTCGATGTAGTTGTGGGAAAGGTCAGGGGTCATGTGTGTTCCCTGGTGCTTTGAATTTGTCCCTGTGTATCCTTTTATAGCTGCAGGTTTCAAATACTGTTTACGTTAACCTTCAAATAGCTTTAGCATTTTTCTCATTTTTATGCGAAACGTATATGTTTTTTGTGTTACAGTATTATTACAGTGCTCCAGTACATGTGGTGCCTCCTCAGCAGTACTCAGTCCATCCCACAGGATTCAATACATGCTACACTCTACTCCCTGGACCTACTACCCCAACAAATGGTAAGTTCATCATGCCTTTCCAGTCATCCTTACAAAAAGCCTGGTTTTCTTGTAGGATGTTATGATCCTCACAGCTTACATGTTGGTCTTTAATTGAAACTGATACTGTTCTTATTAGTGTCTGCTGCAGGGATGTTCTACTATAATGATCAGGCCGTGTACAACCAGACTCCATTCCCAATGGTCCCTCCACTGCAGCAACATCCATCTACCAAGAGGAAGAGGAAAACAGTGCGTGTGCTTACTCTTTGTTTCAGTACTGGTTTATATACTGAGTAATGAACCTATTTATCTCTGATCATGTGCTATTTATTTCCCATTAAGATCGTTGTCTGAGATCCTAACCAGGACAACAAGGACATCATGGAGGAGATCATATCAGAAGCTGGCAGGAGTCGGAAGCCCACTCTGCCAGTGGGAAATGTCTTTTCCGTCCCTATGCCTCTGCAGGTAACAGTCACACACACATTCATAGAGGAAGCAGATTCTTCTGGCTAATAGCTCACCAGCCTTCCTCCTTATATTTACCTGTATTACCATTTCCCTTTTCCACTATTTTTTACTCATGTGTGCACTCTGTTTTTCCTAATTCTGATTATCCTCACACTTTCCACCTCAAATCCCAGCAACTGCACCAAGTGGTGGAAAATGAGCGTGGTGACCGCTCAGACTCGGAAAACTCGTACATTAATGCACTCGTAGGTCAAAGTACCACTGTAGCTGTGAAAGGAAGGAGGAAGACAGTGAACAATGACTTACTTGGTCGGCTACTGTTTAGATACAAGCCGTTGTAGCACGTTGAGTCTGGGTGAAGGGAGAGCTCACTAACTCCAGTTACAACAGAAATCATATAAACACAGACAGGTTTCCAAAACTCCTGCTTTTTTATTTTTGTTTGCAACAGCGTTATGGGTTAGTCAAAGACACTTAGAAAAGAGCATCAGAAAATAAAAAGGACATAATCCTCGGTCTCCACACACGCAGTAATACCAATAGTATGCAGTGCCGGTCTTTTCCCAAAATACCGCTCTGCTCCTAATAGAAGCGCAACATATTTCACCCGTTACACCGTGTGTAACGTGTCTTTCGTTAAAGCCTGTGTAAAGTACATTAGTGTAGACACCTGCAGCTTATAAACAGGTGCAGCTTATTTATGTTTATTTATGGTTTATTTATGGCTTATATAAGGGTGCGCTTTATAGTCCGGAAATTACGGTACACTTTTTTCTACCAGGTTTATAAGAATAATTGTTATTTGAACTGAATTGTGTTTGTGTGTAGTTACTAGCAGATGATAAGATTTATTTGGGACCGAATTTCGGGGGACGACGGCTGAACTGGAAGAACGGCTGCGATGGAGAAACTAGCGCTAGAGCCACATCCGAGCATCAGGTGAGTCTGTAGTGAATGTAGTCTGTGTCCTTTTTCAGCTCTCTCCTGTGTTCATGTTGTGAAAAAATTCAAAGCAGGTTGTGATTGTAGGTGTTGTTCTTGAAACTTAATTCAGTTTAATGCATGAGCATTTTTAGTCATGACACATCATGTCTCTTGTGTTTCAGTAAAACTCGACGCAGTGCCAGACTCGACTACAAACAAGCCTGCGCTATCAGAGGAGGAAATGGAGAAACG
The DNA here is from genome assembly GCF_014805685.1 of Silurus meridionalis. Taxonomy (NCBI): domain Eukaryota; kingdom Metazoa; phylum Chordata; class Actinopteri; order Siluriformes; family Siluridae; genus Silurus; species Silurus meridionalis. Next base: position 2,419,365 of record NC_060887.1, on the reverse strand, counting down.
CTCTAAATCCATTATTGAGGAGTTTCTACACATAAATGATTACAAAGTAATGATCTCATGCAGTGTCTTATGATCACATTTAGTTGAATACACATCGGTTATTATCTTGTTACTGCGTCACATAATCGTGGTGGGTTCGTGTGCAGGAGGTCTCGCATTGCGTGGAGGAACTGGACCAGGGCGAGATGCTGGACGTTTTTGTTCGGGTGGGTGTGGAGACCACGCTGGAGCAAAACCAGATCACACGTGACCACGTGGGTCATCTGTTCCATCAGCTGCTGCAGGCTGGGATCCTCTCCACATCTCAGTTTTTTAAAGGGTGAGTGACATTCCTGCACCACACAGCTCCGTCTCCCACTGGCGCCAGAGACACTACTGTCTGCGTCATGAGATGTCCACAGCTTGATGACATATTTACACCCAATGGGGTTATTGTTAGCATTATTATGAATACGCTTGCGTTTACATTTGGTCATTTTCAGAGAATTTTATAAGAGAATCAGAATCCTTTAATAAGACTTTTGTCTTTTTTTTCTTTTTGTTCTCTTTTCCCCCATTTTCTTACCTCTCCTTGTTTACACAGGTTCTCAGAAACCCCTCGAGATAGCAGATGATATGGCGATTGGCATTCCTTACGTATGGCAGTACATAGCGGAGCTCGTTAATCCTGTGCTTCAGGAAGGAGGAATCTCTTTGAGAGAATTATTAATGTATTTACAGTTACATTTGAGACTTTACATATACATTTTTTGCTGGAAAGGAAGTTGGTGTTTGTTTTTAATTGTTGATTTCTTGTGAATTCCAGTGAATTTAGCAAACCACTACTTCCTGTGGCAAGAGCCGGCATATTATTTGCAGAAATATTGCAGCTTCTCTGCAAACAAATGGTGAGCTGTGAGATCTTCTATAGAACATGACTGAAAAAAGGAAAGTGTTTTGTCATACTAGTTGAAAAAGGTACTTTTTTGTTCAAGTCATTGCTGTGTTTTTCTTCACTTTAGAGCCAAAAGGAAGTGGAGGCCTTATGGAGGGACTCTAAACTGAGCTGGGCTGATTTTCTTCCTGAAACCGTGGATGGGAACAACTTCATTACTGAGCAGGTGAGCTGTTGGCTGCACAGTAGATTTAGACTCCATTGGAAGATCTGGACCAAACAGGATCCAGTGGGCAGTAGATTTTCTACTACTTGAGTAATAATAATAGAAGAGCTGAGTAAAAGTGACAGCATAGTTATTTTGTGAAAATCATTTCGCTTTAAAATTGATTTGAAATACTATTGTTTATGTCTGATTTAATCGCTTAGCTCGGCATATTTTTGGCTGGTTGTTACAGAGGGCTTTTAAAAATGTGCAATAATCAATATGGGTTAAAACTCATACTGTGATCAATTTCATTTGTTAGTATAAGAACATTGTCAGTGAACTCAAATGGCAGCTCGTCTGATCAGAAAAGAGAAAAGTGTTTGTGTTTGTGGTGTAAAAAGCAGTGTGTTGGTTGGTAGACTTGATGCAGTTTTATTTATAAACCAGCACAAGTGCTGCCCTGGTATTTTCTCGTCCTGGTATCATAAGTGTAGATAAACATAGGTTGTGTTTAATTGACAGCCCTGATGAAGTCTGATGACCTGAAGAGGGTGGAGCTGAGACTTCAGGCAGCAGACGGACTTCTGAGGAGGAACATCAGCACCACACGAGAGGTTAGAGGTCACACAACCTGTAATTAATCCTGGAGGAATTAAGTGTGATTAGAAAGATAGCCATTTAAATGTAAGTGTGTGTGTGTGTGTGTGTGTGTGTGTGTGTGTGTGTGTGTGTGTGTGTGTGTGTACTGAAAAATTTATTTAATTTGTTTGTTGTGTGAATTGCCAATTTATTATTATAAATGTTTATATTGTATTTATGTATTTATTTGTAAATGTATTTACTGTAAACTCTTATTAAAGATAAAGTAAGTGCAGATTGTTGTTATTTATTTATCTTTTTAGGTGGCAGCAGGATGGGGGCAGGTCATGATGTGGAAGAAACCGTGGATGAAATCTCCGCGAGACGGAACGTCATACTGTAATTCTTGGAGATTCCATCGTCCGGCATGTCCGCGCTACCGGAGACAATAGTAAGGTGCACACTCGCTGTTTTCCTGGTGCTCGTGTTCTCGATGTCGCTGCGCAGGTACCCGCGATCTTGAACGAGAACTTTGCAGCGGTTGTTCTTCATGCCGGAACGAACTACACCAGGCTGAGGCAAACAGAGATCTTAAAGAGGGATTTCAGGATCCTGGTGGAGACGGTACGCAGCACATCACCCACAACGAGGATTATAGTGTCAGGACCTCTTCCCACTTACCAGCGAGGGGCTGAGAAGTTTAGTAGACTCTTTGCACTAAATGAATGGTTACAGTCATGGTGTCGAGAGAACATAAACTTCTCTTTATTAATAACTGGAACTGTTTCTGGGAGCGTCCGAGGTTCTTCCGCCCTGATGGCCTGCACCCCAGCAGAGTTGGAGCAGCAGTGCTATCAGATAACATCTCTAGGATACTTCACAACATCTGACTGGTAAGACATCAGGAAACTTACGACTATGAGAACATTTATACAACAAACCAAATAGTTACAAGTTCACACACAGCCCAGTTTATAGAAACCGTATCTATTCCTCGTGTAGTAAAACCAAGAATTAAATACACAAGATCCAGAAATAATCTTATTACTGTTAAAACTGAAAAATGCAAGATAAGCAAACACCAAAAAGTTCTAAAGTTTGGTCTTTTAAACATTTGATCACTTGCACCCAAAGCACTGATTGTAAATGAGATGATCACAGAGAATAATCTCTCAGCACTCTGTCTCACTGAGACCTGGATTAAACCAGGTGATTATATGGGTCTAAACGAGTCGACACCGTCAGGATATGTTTATAAGCATGAGCCCCGTCAGACAGGAAGAGCTGTATGATGTTATTACCAAAGCTAAATCAACATGTCAGTTAGATCCCATTCCAACTAATCTATTGAAGGAAGTGTTACATACAGCTGGTGAGCATCTTCTCAATATTATTAACTCCTTACTATCTTACAGATACGAGACACCTGTCATTCACCTGTATATCTTGACTGACAGGTGTCTTGTCCAATGATCTGTAAATTTCCATTCGCAAACTATACCTACATTTTCCGGTTTGTCTGACTTGTCGTTGTGTTTTTTGTCTCATGACGACTCTTTATGTCGAGACCTTCACATAGTCAGTAGACTGAAAGCACGGGGAAACATATTAGATTTGCTCAGCAGGTATCTGCACTGGGATGAGGTAAGTAGATGAATCTCAGTGTTCCTCTCAGTTCCATTGTTTATTACTGGCAGGCCAGAACAGTCATCAAACATCTTTTTTCACCAGGACTTTTCATGTATTTTACTGCCTACTTCTTAAAACAGGGGTGATGTGGTCATATTTCCTAGATCTAGTGAGGACTCTTGCTGCTGCATTCTGGACTAACTGAAGCTTATTTCTGCACTTACTCACACACCCAGACAGTAAAGCGTTACAGTAGTCTAATCTACAAGTAACAAAAGCATCAACTAGTTTTTCTGCATCCTGTAACGACATCATATTTCTAATTTTAGCAATATTTCTAAGGTGAAAGAAGGCGATCCTGGTGATATTATTCACATGAGTCTTAAAGGAAAGTCTACAGTCAATAATCACAGCAAGATCTTTAACTGCTGTACACGCTGAAACAGAAACACCATCCAGAGATGCTACGGAATCAGAAAGGTTGCTTCTAGGGTTAAGGTTAGGGTTAGGGTCATGTGATGGAAATGTCTTTGCAGGCGGACGAATGCTATTTGTTCTGTTATTGAACTAGAAACAGTGAATGTTGAGATGTTTGGGAACTGATTATTGTCTGTATATATGCAGGTCAGGGGTTTTTTCATGCTGGAACACTGTTTATTACAATGAGACGATGATGTAAGATGACGAGCCAAACCACGGAGACGAAGCTGACTGAGGTGAACCCCTCAAACTAACCCAGGAACAGAGAAGGAACTTTCTGACCACCTGCTGGTTTTGTACAAACAGAGTAAAGGTTTTTAAAGTAATATTTTTAAGGAGACAGAATGTTTTATGTTACAGATTTTTCTGGAACTGTGGAATCGATGGATTCAGACTCAATTGAACCGAAACCAGTGAATTGACTCTTTATACCTTTATTTTGATGTTAATAAACTCTCTTGAACTGAATCTACGGAGTCAAAATTATCGAACCAAATCTTTTTTAACTGAATGGACTGAAAAATGTAAATATTTCTATTGAATTAAATTGTTATTTTGTAATGTTTTGAATGCCAAAGTGTTATTTTTGATGTTTTGTAACTAACTGAGGTTCTCAAAAGTTATATTTGAACAGTAGATGTTATAAGGCTGCATTTTAACTAAACCTTTTTGCAGCAAGCGATAGTTTTGATCAGTTTCACTTCTGTTCATGTACAATTGTGTTTAAACAGAATTGGGTTTTGTCACATTTTCCCAAAATATTATCATGTGGATTTTAATACTTAGTTGGGAATTAAATGTCATAAACACTTTAATAAAAGAAACAAAACACCCACATAATTCAAGTATTTAGTTGTTATTAGTATTACAACAAACATAGTAGAAATAGTAAAATATAGTAGAGAGGTAAAAAACTATATGTATGGTGTGTGTTCACATGCTGAATCTAAACCTGCCCAGAGCTTTGCAGATTCTCTCCACTGCTGCCATTTCCTGTTCCTCATGAATTATTGAGGAATCTGGTTATAAAGCGAGTAATGTCTCGTTTGGGCTTTTGTTTTTTTCTAAATTTATTCTCCAACTCCAAAGTTTCCTCCAGCTCAACAACATGTTCCTCCAGTCGCTCTCGTTCTCTCATCAAATTATTTCTCTTGTGCTCCGCCCTCTTTTTCTCTTCCTCACAGTGGTTGAGGGAATCCTGGAGCTTCCTGGTGGTTTGGAGATGTGAGATTGTCATTTCCTCCATGTTTAATTTGGCCTTCTTTTTTTCTTTCTCTATTTTCTTTCTCTCGAATTTCAACGCGACCTCAAGCACAGCAAGACGTGTCTCCACTCGCTCTCGGTCTGCGATCAATTTATTTTTCTCGTTCTCGCAATGATCCAGAGAATCCTGAAGCTCCCTGAAGGTTTGAATCTGTAACATGTTCATTTCCTTCATGTATAGTCTGGCCTTTTTTTCTTTCTCTCTTTTCAAAGTGGCCTCAAGCTGAGCAACACGTTCCTGCAGTTGTTTTTGTTCTCTCGCCCAGCTCTCTCTCTCACGTTCTACTGTTTTCTCCTGTTGCTCATAGAGTTTCAGGAAAGACTGGAGCTTGGTGATGTTTTGGAGGTGTGGGGGGTTTTTCTCAGTTATGTCCTGTTCCCACTGCCTTATTCTAGAAGCCAAAGTAACCTCCAGCTTTTGCACCGTCTGTAGCAGAATGGCTTTCTCTTCTCTCTCTTCTGTTAACTTCTCTATCATTAGAAGAGAAAATGCGTCCAAGTCTTTTACTACTTTCTCCATGTGTTCCAGCGTCTCCTTCATTTCAGCAATCTGCTCAGATTTCTTCTCTTTTCTGCTTTGAAATATTTCTCTAAACCTTCTGAAGAGCCCCATGTTTACGTCTCTTTACTCAAATGCACAAACCTCGGAAATGAGATAAACAGAGACGCGTTCAGACTTACAGACATTGTCATACTGTGACGTCACACAGAGATGCCCCGCCCACCGTCTGTGATGTCACCCGGTATCTTTCTTAACCAGACACACTCACTATGCGCATGCGCACATTACAGAGAGAAAGCGCGGATAAAATATCATGGCGTCTTCCCAACGTTTCTGTTGTTCCTGAGAGAAGAGTGATATTACAGTCATAAATAAGATAAAAACGGCTGTAAACTGTGTATAAAGCGAGTGAAGGTCAGCGGGACTCCATGCTCTCTGAGGACGGGCCAGGGCTAGCTTAGCATGCTAACTTCAGTAGATATCTCTGTTACATAATACATAGAGGTTTTTAAAGTCCAAACTGTCTTTGATTCACATTCTGTTGATAATTGTATTTGATTGATGAGTGTTTAAACTACACTTATTACATAGAGCTCCATAGAGAAGGCAGTTAGTACGCCGTATTTGTGTCTAAGTTGAGTTCTTATTTCAAGAAATCTTACCAAGTGTAATTATTTTACTGCACTGGCAAATCATTGGACTTGTTTCTAGTCTGTAGAGTTTCTTCTTAAATCATGCTTTTATTTCTTTATTTCGACCGATATTTTTATATTGTGTATTTTATATTATGTTTTTTATCCCTGACCACCGAGCACCATAGAGTGGATAAAAATGTATTAATATTCATTTTAGAATTGTATTAATAGTCTTAAGAGTAAAGTTTGAAGTCATCGAGGATGTAACACGGCTTTAAAAAAGAGCTGGAATAAATAGAGTGAGAACAGCAGCCGCCTCACAGACTCCACATCACAGATCACAGACTCTGGAGTCACATTTTACCTCCTGAATCTCTACTTCTACTGAAATACATGTCCATCACTGGGAGTGATACAAACAGAGACTCAGGGTTTTTCATTTTTATTTTTTAATCTGATAAAACATTTTGAGGTGATTATTTTATTTACGTGGTTTGATCTATTCATGCTGCTGAGGGTTTGGGTCTCATTCAAATCTGAAAAACAAGAAGAAGATCACACACTTTAACAGCAGGAACAAGAAGCACCAAGTCTTCAGAATGCAGCCACATCATTATTCACATCTTCACACGTGATGAAGTGATACACGACTGCATGTTCATTACCTGAATGAGATCCAACACACTCGTCCACACACTCATTCACGGTGGTTCTGTAACAGCATCTGCTTTGAGGAGATACTAACCTGGGTCTGGGTCTGGGTCTGAGGTTGCGAATGGCCTCGATGGGAGCAACATCAACTGCAAAAGAAGAAAAGATGCATTTACCACAAAAGAATAAAACGTATGAATTATGGCGTGATGAAATTATACACGATTCACACACTCGTTCACACACTCGTTCACAGTGGTTCTGTAACAGCATCAGCTTTGAGGAAACACTTACTTCCATCTGGATCCTCCTCCTGAGGTTTAATGATATTTTGGTGCCACCTGCATTGATACTAGGAGGAGCATCAACCATTTACTGGTGTGTGTTTCTGACCATCCTGAGAGAGAGAGAGAACAGACAGATGGTGAGAACCTAGGTTTTACAAAGATAATACACATGGACTTGGACATGGACACACACACACACACCTTTCTACTGTAGGATTCCAGGGTTCATCACCACATTGATTGACTGAAGCCATTTTTCATCTATCGAGAGCCAAGAATGCACTGGAAAAAATCCAACTTGCAAATTGTTCACTAAATTATAAGTTAGCTGGACATATTTTTGAGCACAGTGTTGAGTTTACTCATAAAAAAAGATTTAACTGCATGTTTACTAATATTTTGTCCAATGAAAAAGAACAATTAAGTTGGGAAAAGCTTTATTCTGTTCTTAACCTTCGTGATTGAACAACTATTTTGTCTTCCTGCTTCTGCACTGTATGTGTTCTGCTTTTATTCTCTTCTATAATGCTGGTTATTATTCTACTGTCATTGAATCAAGTTATATTCTTTATACTTTAATTGTTTATTCTTATATGTTTAACTGTATTGTTCTGCTTAGTCATGTTAGTATCTGGGTCATGCGTCATTCGTACTTTCCGAGCTGACTATGTTACAGAGTGTACACACATCATAAAATACACACAACAACAACATGATTTATATACGATATAATCAAAGAATCAGAATTAAAGCATAGAAAGAGTTTAGTGATTTTAGTTATAAGGAAACGTTTGTTACAGTCATTTTTTTCTCATTGATTAGGGCGATAATCCCTCCATCCAAATCCACATAGATGTTTTGATCCATATCTGTGGAGATGTTTTCTGTAGAAGACTCTTCACCTGTAATTTTATACACTGGGAGCTGTACGTATTGTCTAAACAATGACAAGGAATTCCACAACAGATAAAACATGCCACGGCTGCAAGGATTATTAAAATTGTAGTCCCAGTCTGACCCTATTCTACTCTATTTATTAGTATATTATGTTCATTATACTTGGAGTAAACAGGTTACATGAGTTTGATTAAAATATGGGATAAATAGGTTAAATTAAGCTACTTCATTGTATCTAATAGATTCTATACTAATTATTAGGTCAATTTGTTGGATTAATATAAAAAGTTAAACTATAAAAGCTAAGATTAGCTAGCCGGCTAGTTACCCATGCTAATGTCACTAAAGAATTACTTTTCACTTTTCGAAGCTTTTACTAAATAGTCTACATTTTTTTTAGGTTGCTGCTAATCACTGCTTTTTTCTTCTTGCTGCAGTTTGTTTGTTTGGTGGTTGTCAAGGAGATACTAGAATTCTTATTATGATATATTATGATTTATCATAAAAGCGATTCTGTACACATCACTCTGGTCACATGACCAGCTGGAGACTTAAGTCCCAAAGCACTTAAAGCACAAACACACTGCAAAATATTATTTTAATACAAAATTACCTTCAAATATCAATCTAGAAAAATGGCCCTAAATCCTGTTTGTACACAAAACAGACACATGAATCTCATTTAAAATGCTTTCAGTGATTCTACATTCTGTTTATATGAAGTGTTTCCGCAGTTTGCATGTTAATTGGCTGGATGGAGCTTTTATTGATTAGTTATTTATCCAGTTATCATCTGTTAACCTGTTATTTCAACAAAACCAGATTTTCAATTCATTTTTATTTGTATTGCGCTTTTAACAATGAACATTGTTTCGAAGCAGCTTTACACAGATAATGTGGTGATAAAAATAAATAAGATGTTCTATATGTGTAAGTTTATCTCTGATGAACAAGCCGGTGCCGACTGTGGCGAGAAAAAACTCCCCGAGACGGCATAAGGAAGAAACCATGAGAGGAACCAGACTCAAGAGGAAACCCGTCCTCATCTGGGTTTCACTAAATGTCCATTTATTACAGCTAAATGATGTTAAGTGATGATCAGATACAAACTGTAGTCCTGAATCAGTGTAGCAGACTGTTAACATAAACTACAGTCCAATAAATAATACAAAAATAAAAAAAAATGGCCCTGAATCCTGTATGTACTGTAGATGTTTTGTTTGAAGTGTTGTGATCATGAAGATGAAATCCTGCAGGTTATTTGGGTTTGTACTGAGTGATAGTTGTTTCATAAACACCTTCTTATAAAATCCAACTCAAATGTTAAATAAAAATTCACTCTAAATTTGTAATCAGCGGCGTCTCACCATCACATTCCACTACGGGAGCGCAGGAGGAGGAGATGCCCGACTGCATGGAATACAGGGGAACATCAAATCCCCTACCATTAGATAACTGCAGAACACAGTGTAAATAACGACATATTTTCCTTCAATAAATCTGGAAATGCAGCCATTACGCTCTCACACAGTCGTTACTCTCTTTATGTTCTCATTTTCAGTCCTAACTATAATGATGTTCATGACAAAACTGGCATGAAGAAACGTGTTCACATGTCACATTTTCATCTTCAAATTGTATCTCGGGTGATGATGCCACTAATTCATGCTGATTTTGCCAAGGTGTTAATGATCAGTGTAATTACTGTAAACATATAAATGCTGTGGTGACCCCCGTGTGTAATGCTGCATGATGGCACTGCTGGAGGATTACACCAATGGAAGATTAAGGAGAGAAAGAGTCTCCAGGGACCATGATGATTTCTCGGCCCATGATGATGACTGGCTAATAATCTGATTTAGATTCCTACAGCTGTGCTCCTGGATCTATGTGATCTATGCAGCTGCAGGACGTGATGACTGGCTTCTTGGTGACTTTAACAACATGTAGAAATTGTAAACATTGTCCTGATGTAGTCTATAATATGACAGGTGACAGAGGCCTCACCCCTCAGACGCTCCTCACCTCCAGAAATGCAGATGTGGAGCTCTGGATGTCTCAGGTGGAAGACTTCTATACCACCCGGAAAAAGTGTGTAAGATTATCAGGGTGTGTGGTGTTTTGCACAATGTGGCACTGAGGACCAGTTTCCCTCTCCCTCCTGACCTCCCTCCCCCTCAGCATTATGACCCCGAGCCACAGCCCCCTGCCCCACAAGAGGTATATAAACTAAGTGGAAGAATTCATGAGGAGGTCATACGCCGTTTGTAAGGAAGACAAAAATAATGGTTGTTATTAGTGTTTATTGTGACTCTTTGTAGTAAAAGATTAAAATCAAGATTTAAAAAAAGATAAAAAAAAAGATGTGACAAGACAGAAATAAAAAATGATCAAAAGACGAGACGATCTACAAAATACAATAGCTTTACACTCAGCTTTATACTATTGACTATAAGTGTAAAACTATCATAAATAGCCATAAGAGAAACAGAAAGAGGAAAAGGCATGTTCAGACTCTCTGTTTCTCTTGTCGCCTTCTTTTTTCTATTTCTCATTTTCTTTTGAATGTTTTCTTGTCTCAGCTGAGCAACAATTTCCTCCCATCGCTCTCGGACTCTCATATAATGATCTGTTTTATTCTCTGAAGTCTTCTTTTCTTCCTCACAGAGATTCTGGGTATCCTGGAGCCCCCTGTTGGTCTGAAGCTGTAAATTGTTCCTCTCCTCTATGTCAAGTTTAGTTTTCTCTCTTTCATCCTCCTGTTTTTCTTTAAAATCCAACGTAGGCTCAAACTGAGCAACACGTTCCTCCAGTCGCTCTTTCTCTCTGATCAAATGATCTCTCTCCTGCTCTGCACTATTTTTTATTTTCTCACAGTGATTCTGAGTATCCTGGAGCTCCATGGTGGTCTGTTCTAAAGTGAGCTTAAGCTGAGCAACATGTTCCTCCAGTCGTTTTTGTTCTCTCCTCCAGCTCTCTCTCTCACATTTTACAGTTTTCTCCAGTTCCTCATGGATTTTCAGGGAAGACTGGAGCTCCATGGTGGTCTGTTCCAAAGTGACCTCAAGCTGAGCAACATGTTTCTCCACTTTCGTTTGTTCTCTTGTCCAGCTCTCTCTCTCACCTTCTACAGTTTTCTTCAGTTCCTCATTGATTTTCAAGGAAGACTGGAGCTTCATGGTGGTCTGATCCAAAATAAACTCAAGCTGAGCAACACGTTCCTCCAGTTGTTTTTGTTCTCTCGCCCAGCTCTGGCTTCTCTCAGTTATGTCCTGTTCCTGCTGCTTTCGCTCAGAAGCCAAAGTAGCCTCCAGCTTTTGCACCGTCTGTAGCAGAATGGCTTTCTCTTCTTTCTCTTCTGTTATCTTCTCTAACATTAGAAGAGAAAATGCATCCAAGTCTTTCACTACTTTCTCCATGTGCTCCAGCTTCTCCTTTATTTCAGCAATCTGCTTAGTTTTCTTCGATCTTCTGGTTTGAAAAATCTCTCTAAACCTTCTGAAGAGCTCCATGTTTATGCCTCTTTACTCACAAGCAAAAACCTCGGAAATGAGAGAAACAGAGACGCGTTCCCAATTATAGACGTTACCTTACTGTGACGTCACAGGGAGATGCCCCGACCTCCGTCTGTGACGTAACCAGGTCTCTCTTAACCTGACACTATGCGCATGCGCACATTACAGAGGTAAAGAGCGGATAAAATATCATGTCTTCACAGCTTTTCTGTTGTTCCTGAGAGAAGAGCGATATTACAGTCATAAATAAGATAAAAACGGCTGTAAACTGTGTATAAAGCGAGTGAATCCGAGTTGAGAACCGGAAGTTGACCGGAGTGACTCTATGAATGTTGCAGAATCATAAATGACCAGTAGGTGGCAGTGTGATGTGTATTAGAGCTCACTGTCACAGCAGGTAATTAGAAGTAGTGGAGCTCTAATGACGTCATTAATAGCGAGGACAAGACACACAGCAGTTTGGGATTCTTTTATTGACTTTATTGATGAATTGATTTGGAGTATGATTGTGTTTCTGATCAAAGTAAGTTCATGTGTATGGAGTAAAAACAACCTGTACATTTCTCACTTCCAGACAGTATTATGAGATGTTCATCTGCTGGAAGTTCATGTTTAATGCTGCTTGTTTTATAGGATTTATGAGCTGGAATAAATGTTTCAATATTGGTTTTGTTTTAAACGAGTGTTGCATTTAAAGCTACTTTTTCCCCTCAACTATAAGGAGGCAGAAGTTGGAAAAAAAAAAAATTCCAGTTTAATTTGGGATTATAATAAAACCTGTATGTGAGTATTTTACACATGCTGTTTATTGTATTTATTGTAAAACTATATGCTTCAGATGAGTTTTATTAATCTTTAAATGAACTTAAGTTTACTGAACTAATTACTGTTACTTATATGAAAATAAACCCGGTTTCTTGAACCCTGTTCGGTTTCAGCCCCACTTTTGGGCCTCACAGCTGAAAATGACCTTCCTGACTTTCAATGGTAAAAGTTTCTGACAACAGTGTGCTACATACACAATTTACATCTCTTTTGAAAGAACACACTTTGGGCTTTACATCATCCAAAGATGCTGAAGTTCCTTAGAAAAAAATGTGTATGTCATAAAACAATATATTTTTTTATATATAAATACATCAATTCGGTCCTGAAACAATCCAGAATAGTGACGGGTTAAAAGTCACATGTGTAATGAGTTTATATTTTAACTTTAAAGAAAATACAATAAAAAGGAGATTCCTATAAACATTATTCTGAGACTGTGTGTAGTCCTTTTCTTCCTCCGTCTGTTTGAGGAAAAGCAGCCTGATAACCAAATGTACTGGGAATAATAACATTCACACAATAAGCATAAGACTGGTATTTGAACATTAGAAAAACAGAAGAAGAAGAAAGTAATGACAATAAAAGTAGCACAATGCTTCCTTCAGTGCCTCTGTGAATGATGGAGCACATCTGGACCTTCCTTTTATCCTTCCATTCTACAAACAGCACATCCTCTTCTCTCAGCCAGTGATGAGGCCTCGAGGAGCTTTTTTCAGAAGCTTGTTGGTGATGGTTTGAGGGTTTGTGGACTGAATTTTCCCACATGCTCAGATGTTCAACGAACAGTTTGTAGCCCGTTCCCAACATCTTCTCATCAACAAGTGCCATGACAGATGGTCTACAGACTGGCTGGGGTGTAAAATCCTAATTCCACCTCTCTTCTGGTGTGTTGGGGGATACAACCAGTGAAGACTGGGATTTTCTGTCTCTCACTCTTACTGGTAGAGCTGAAACAGGTGCTGAGTTTGGAGACTGCTTGAACCTCTTTTCTGGTTGATGGCTGGTGTGTGGAACCCACTTCTCCTCAGAAGATTCAACTAAATGGCTGTTGGAAGACAAAGAAAGAAAAAAAGTAGCATTGTATATCAAGTACATACTTTTGTAGTAGTATGAAATCAGAAAGGGGGCAAACACTTTTTCACACCACTGTGTATATTTATTTGCATGTTTGTCACACTTTAATGTTTCAGATTATCAAACTAATTTAAATATTAGTAAAAGATACACAAGTGAACACGACATGCAGATTTTAAATGAAGGTTTTTATTATTGAGGGGAAACAAAATCCAAAACTACATGGCCCTGTGTGAAAAAGTCTTTGCCCCCCTGTTAAAACTGTATTTTATCACATCTGAGTTCAATTTCTCTCACCACACACAGGCCTGATTACTGCCACACCTGTTCACAAGCAAGAAATCTCTTAAATAGGACCTGCCTGACAAAGTGAAGTCGACCAAAAGATCCTCAAAAGCTAGACATCATGCTGAGATCCAAAGACATTCAGGAACAAATGAGAAAGAAAGTAATTGAGATCTATCAGTCTGGAAAAGGTTATAAAGCTATTTCTAAAGCTTTGGGACTCCAGTGAACCACAGTGAGAGAAATTATTCACACATGGCAAAAACATGGAACAGTGGAGAACCTTCCCAGGAGTGGCCAGCTGACCAAAATTACCCCAAGAGCACAGAGACCACTCATCCAAGAGATCACAAAAGACCCCACAACAACATCCAAAGAACTGCAGGGCTCACTTGCCTCAGTTAAGGTCAGTGTTCATGACTCCACCATGGGAAAGAGACCTGGCAAAAATTGTCTACTGCCTGAATGCAGTTGTTGCTGCTAAGGGCGGCCCATCCAGTTATAAGGTTTAGGGGCAAACACTTTTTCACACAAGGCCATGTAGTTTTGGATTTAATAATAAAAGTTTTTCCTTAATAATAAAAACCTCCATTTAAAAACTGCATGTTCACTTGTGTTATTGTTACTAATATTTAAATGAGGTTGATGATCTGAAACATTATCGTGTGACAAACATACAAAAAAATACGAAATCAGGAAATTGCAGTTGCTCAGCTGGAGGTCACTTTGGAACAAAACCAGCATGGAGTTTCAGGATTCTCTAAATCAGTGTGAGAAAGAGAAGAAATGTGCAGAGCATCAGAGAAATATGAGAGGAA
>NC_060887.1:2340243-2404740 GCF_014805685.1 Silurus meridionalis | reverse complement strand
ACATTATGATGTATCTTTGCCCTGCAAACCACACTGAAAGTTGAGACATGAATAAATTGTACCTTTGATCCAGCAGCAGCAGCAGCAGGAGTGTGTGGAGGTTCTCCTAAAGATCTCCGTCTGGACTCTGATTTCATGATCAGAGGTGTAAAGAATCAGGACACTGGAAGAAAATGCAGAGGTTCATGACTCCAGAATGTCCACTAGCTGTTCCCGAGCAGCTCAGCTGCTACATTTCACTGTATCTCACCTTTGGGTAAAAATCCGCTAAATCAAGACAAAACGGGTCACAAACACAGATCACAATGCAGTGGGCGGGGCCAACGGGCTTGAGTTCTAAATCTGCAAACATCATTGGCTCAGACATTGTCAGAAAAGTTAAATCTGATTGGTTGTCTGTAATAATATCAAATATATAATATGAAATATTTCATATAATAAAATTATTTTTATATATAAATACATGAATTCAGTCCTGAAACAATCCAGAATAGTGGGTTAAAAGTCACATGTGTAATGAGTTTATATTTCAACTTTGAAGAAAATACAATAAAGGAGATTCCTATAAACATTATTCTAATAATAATAATAATAAATCTGATAATAATGTAGCAACAGTGTAACAATAACTCAACAAATATTTTGTTTTGTTTAATGAAAAATGAAAAATAGTAGTTTTAAAATGTATATGTCACACAATAATATAAAATATAATGTTCTATATGAATGTTTATTTTCCACAGAAATGCCAGTGTTGAAAAACAGCTTCTGGAACTTAAAGGTGTGTAAAGTTTTGATATTTCTGTCTTCAGTGTGTAAGAAAGTACAAGGTGATTATTACTGCATGATTCAGTTCTATTTAATGAGCATATAAATATAAATTATTTTACAGAAGTGAACACCAGACAAAATCTGGAAATCCGAGTCCTGAAGTACACAATCAGTAGCTTGAGAAAAGCATCTGCTTAATCGAGGTACTTTCTTTTGATTACAGGCATGAGCTCATTGAACTGAAGTGAGAATTGTGACTAAATAAAACTAAATGTTATTTTTGTTTTGATCCTCAACAGGAAAAACTCTTCAAACAGGAAATGAGTTGAACAAAGGTAACACTGAAATCTCTCTGAGTTTCTGTAGATGTTGATGTAGAAGGTATTTGCTTTGACTGTAATAAATTGTTTGTCATTACAGAGAAAAAGTGCTCCTCCACGCAGACTGAGAACGAGCAGGAAGCTGACAAAGGTATTTAGATGTGACATGTTATAAACTATTTTCTAGAGGAGATACAGATTTATATAAACATGTGCTAAACCTATTTGTACATTTCTCTCAAATGATCAGATGATCAGATTGAAAATTATATTCATTATGCAGAAATCAAACACGCAGCTTTGTTTTATTGTTTATTTTATTGTTTATTTTATTTGATATTCATACAGAGAACGTTAACAACACAAAAGTACTTTATAAGTTATTGTGCTTTAATTGGTCTTTTTGACTGCACTATATATGGAATTAATGAAATACTTTTTTATATGTGTTATGTTTACATGAAAGAGTTGTGAAGAAAAGAGAATAAAAATGTAGCTTTTATGAGAAAAGTCAATTAAAATTATATGAAGAGGTTTAAGAAATGTGAGATGTTTATAAACCAAAAAATGTGAAAATATATTCCCATAGATGTATGTTTTTTTTCAAGTGTTGCTTTTTGGTTCTATCAATGAAGTAAATGTTTGACTTTGACCTTGAAGTAGTTCACACATGTGTAGAGAGGAGGCAGATGGATAATCCTCTTAACGACTTCTTTGTGTGTGTGTGCATTATGAGAGCACATTATCAGGTGATTACTGTGTTGATGATAGCTATTAGTGTGAAGGCAGTCTATATGAATAGAGTGTGAATGCTGGCTACATGTACTGTTTGTTTTAGGATCATTATTAGAGCCATCAGGATGTAAAGTTCTGACTATATCAGTGTTAATGCTACATTTCTCAAATTGTCAGGATTTACTGTAACTGGCATATACAGTTATTTTTTTTTCCTTTATTTTAATGAGGTAATTTGTATGTATTGTATTTTTTTTTGTGCTCAAATTAAGTATTTATACATTGTGTAAAATGTATTTTATTGTTTTATAATTGAAAAAACTATACAGTGGTTTTAATTAACAGTTTAGGCATAAATGTAAGTAGTGAAAAGGTCAATGTTATTAGGGGAAAACATTTTAAAACCCATTTTAAATTTTTTATTGAATTTAAATGAGATGTATTTATTTTTTTGTTTGTTTTTGAAAAAAGTTTTGTAAAAATTGTTTTATATAATTAGATTAAAATATATTTACAATAATTTTTCCTTTAATGAACTGAAATATTTTAGTTTACAATTATATTTTCAAGTGGAATTGTAACGATGTAGCATGATTTGTTTTTTATTTATTTATTTATTGTATATTTTTATTGTTATTTATAGTGTATTTTTTATTGTATTATTTTTGTATGAAATTGGGTAAAACATGGAAATGAAAAATGTAAGGGAAAGTGTTGTTTCAATGTAGGGTCATGTATTGTGCTGTATGAGTTTGTGGTAATTATAGTTGCAGTCAACTGTTATTGTTTGTTTTATTGTTTAGAGCAATATATATTACTGTGTTTTGTAAAAACATTATATTAAATATTATTCAAAATTATTTTCAGTGAATATTTAATTATGTTTAAGAAATATATAGACAATATCAATAAGATTTAAAAAAAAAGGTAATATTTAAGTTAAATTGTTAATATTTTATATTGTATGTTGTGGACTACAGTGTAGCACTATAGAACTATTTTATTTTATGAATATTTTAAGTAAATAAATATCTGGATTGTCATTTAAAATATTTATTCAGGAAATCAAGTAATTGTGGAATTTGAAATTGAATGTAAAGTGCCATAAAAAGAAGAAAATAAAGTATATATGTTAATATATAACACATAAATGTATTAGGCCTACCTATATATATATTGATTTATTGTTTGTTTTGTTTTGTTTTGTTTACTTGAGTATGTGAACAGAAATGTATCAAAAGGAAAAAGATAAAAACACAAGAGCTCTGATGAAACAAAATCTTATTTCATATGGTAAAAATTTAATAAACAAATAAATAAATAAAGAAAGAGAAACACATGATAAATTTATTTTAGGTAAAGTTTCTAATAAGTTACAGAAGGCTGATCATAAAAAGTATAAATATAGTAAAGTTTCTAATAAGTTACAGAAGGCTGATCATAAAAAAGTGAAAGAAATATATAATAGCAGTTGTAGGAGGAGGAGGAGAAATATTTTGAGAAATAAGGATGTGGTGGGAATGTGGGTGTGGTGGGAATGTGGGTGTGGTGGGACCACCACATTTTGATGATGTCATGCTGCTGTTAAAAGCAGGTTTCAGTACAGTTTGTTGGTACAGTTTACACAGGTCATCTGTGAAAGAAGGCGATCTGAGACAAGTGTATTGGACTATTGTTTATTCTACTGCATTCATTTGTGACATTTCAAGGAACAGCTTCAGTGTGGTAAGTGGTAAAGTGTTTGTTTTAAAAAGGCAAATAAAAAAAAAAATAATCAAAAAGCCATGTTTTACAGTGTTGTGCTTTATAGAAAATTATACACATTGTTGCTGAGTTTTTGTATGGAATGGTCAATTAGAGTTGTTTAAATGAAGTAGTAAAAAAGTAATTTTGTAGACAGCTTAATTCATTCTAAGTGTTTTGGGAGGAGTTATTTTTTTCTCATTGTACATTAAAGTGATATGTGTTTTATTCAATTTTAGTTGTTTTTTCAAGTGCATTTTCAAATGCATTTGTGTGAGCATTATTAAAGAAAAAGGGATAAATTGTGTCTTTTATGTGTAGCATAGGTATCTATAAAATACATATATTTTATATTATTAAAAAGCAATGTTTAGGAATGCTGGAGTTAAAGTTATAAATATACTTTATGTCTGAAATAAAAGGGTGTGACTTTGTGGTTAGAGGTGTATTTTAGGTGTGTGAGACTCTTTATTGTAATGGGCTTTCAAGGATAAGTTTGTCATAGTGAACTGGTGGTGGCGCTGTTCAGTGCATTGTAGCTGCAGTAAAGCGTGCATCACAATACTGTAAAAGGTAAATATTGTGTCATGTTTAATGAGTGTAAAGTTTGTTTTTGTTGATTTTGTAGTGAGATATTTATAAATGCATTATATGTGTTTTGTTGTTGCAGGAAAATGGCATTTACAAGTCCGTCCAAAATTCACGATGTGGAAGGGGAAGAGTTTGTGTTATTAAGAGATCAGTTTTGCTCATTAGCAGTGAGTATTATGCATTTTATATTGTGTTAAATATATTGCTGTAGTCTTAACGGTGGTACAAGGGCATGTATTAAAATATGAAGTAAATGTTGTGTATTTTTGTGTAGTATTCAGTGTTGGATGAAGGTGTTACGAGACAAGGAGTTCATCAGGAGTTGACAGAGCTCGGTGTAAAAGTGATGAGAAAATTTGCTGAGTTGGATGCTGAGGAAAAATATCTACAGGAAGAGTTAGCTATGGTACACGGAAAATTGGAGAAGATGAAATGAGACGTAGAAGTTACAAAAGCTGCTCTGGATTGTACAGATGTTTCATGCAAAGTCCAATGTTGTTGTTGCGTTTTCAAATAAAAGTTTGTATTTATGTGTCAGATGCTCTCTCTCTCTCTTTCTGTGTGTGTGTGTGTGTGTGTGTGTGTGTGTATATCAGGTCAGTCTCTGAGCATAAGCACTGAATCACTTGGAATTTACTCGGTCAATAATAAAAACTCTTTGCTATAGTTGTGAGGTGACTGATACACAAAGCCATGGAGCAGTTGGACACTGGGGAGACAATCAGATGAATGAAAGTAGAAAATGTGATAAAACCCTAAAGTTTATTGTGAGATTTGAGTCGTGATCGTTCAGATGCACAGTGTAGCAGCAATGACACAAACTTCATTTCACAACAAGAGCAAAATACATAAATGAAAAAATGAATGAAATTAAAATTCATCGAATGAAAAAAAAAAATCCAATGTTATTCTGTTATTCAGTTCTCTCATACTGACCACTGGATGTTCTACACGGCACCTCATGGTAAAGACTCTCTGATGACAGGAGACTCCACCATGATGCCGAGGCGATAAGAAGATCAGTAACATCCTGACACTGAGTTACAGTACAGTGGTCAGGGTCATACAGAGGTTTTCCAAGACGTGTTCCACTCAGAACAGACCTCACAAGGGTCCATCAAAAAAGTCGAGTCTTAGTGCTGTGCGTCAGGTGCAGAAGCTGCTTCAGAAAACAGACACACGAGTGCTGCAGCATCGCTTTAATCACTTCTTATTTCAAGAAATCTTACCAAGTGTAATTATTTTACTGCACTGGCAAATCATTTGACTTGTTTCTACTCTGTAGAGTTTCTTCTTAAATCATGCTTTTATTTCTTTATTTCGACGGATATTTTTTGCATTCGTACAAGATGATTCATACAAATCAATACAATTCATTTTAGAATTGTATTAATAGTGTAAAGAGTAAAGTTTGAAGTCATCGAGGATGTAACATGACTTTAAAAAAGAGCTGGAATAAATAGAGTGAGAACAGCAGCCGCCGCACAGACTCCAGATCACACACTCTCATACAGTATAGTGGAACCTGGTTATGTCGATGTCCTAGGGGGTCGCCAAAAAGCATCGAGGTAACCGATGATCGAGATAAACGAAAATCAAAATGGCGGCAATATATTAACGTGCTTGAAATTTCTTTATGTACATGATGTGCGTTAATAAATGAGAATGTGCATGCACGTGTTTTTGAAGGTTTCTTTACACAACAGCGTTGCCGCGATTTGTTTGATGAAGGCATGCTATAAAAATGTACATACGTTTGTTAACAACAAAAGGCATAAGTGCACCAACTAACAGCAGAGATTTACCAGTATACAATACAAACCACCGTCCATTCTCCATACAAACCTTTATTATATTCTCCAACATTATAAACACACAGATCGCTCAAAAAAAAACAGCGGCTGCACAGTGCCGTCTCACATTTAGTCCACATGTGGAAAAAAAAAAAAAACAGTAACTAAGTTTCTGAAAACTTATGACCATCAGGCTGAAGTAATCCGCACAAACACACAAAGCAAAGTGTCCGAAAAAACTTACGTCCGCGATGCCGAGGGGGAGATAAGCCGAGCGAGAGAGAGAGAGAGAGAGAGAGAGAGAGAGAGAGACCGCGGCACGGTGCGGCCGAAAACCCCGGAAGATCCAAAACCGAACCCGAAACCAAAAGCGAGGGACAGAAAAGTCTCAAACGTGAACGGCCGAAGGGGGCGTGGCAGGTGCTTTCTCGGCCGCTTTCTCTGAAGCTCCTTACCGAGCGCGCATGCGTCGCTCCTTACTGAGAGAGCCGTGTTTACTGCTGCGCTGGTAAGGAGTTAAAGCGGGAGCGCCGCGCTGCCGTTCATCGCATAACATTTAACAAAAAAAATGCATATGTGCACTTACTAACAGCAGAGATTCACCAGTATACAATACAAACACCTGTAGTATCTGTAAAGTTTGATTTTTCCACCACTTTCGCGAGTTCTTCTGCGGCTGCACAGAGCCGATCCACATAACTGACGTTAAAATTTCTAATTTTTCCCCCCTTGTGCTCGAGATATTAGGGTTCGGCGACATAAAAAAATGCGTAGAAAAAGCGAAAATTTGGCGGTTCCACTTCAAAAACGTCGACTTAATAGGGTTGTCGAGATAACCGAGGGCGAGATAACCGGGTTCCACTGTATTACAAATTGTTACTCAATCTTGGAAATAAATAAACATTTTTGCATGTTTCTGCATTGTGCTTGTATCAGTAATGGAGAAAAAACATTCCAAAATTAGAAGCCAAGGGCATGGTTCTATTGGGACTCGAACCCAGGACCATCTGCATGTAAAGCAAACGTGATGACCACTACACTATAGAACCTGTTGTTGACAAGCCTGATGTCCAATGTGTATTAATAGAAACATTTTCGAGATTTTTCTGAAACAAAAATAAAAATACAAGCAAATCCTGCTAGTAGGAAATTAAAATCAGAGGCTCAAGAGCAGGTCTCCACTGTGGGTCAAACCCAAGACCTTCTGCATATAAAACAGACATGATGACCATTACACTCCAGTATTAACAATCAATGGCTGTTTCTTCCAATGTTATAAATCACTATAGACTGCTCCTTTATCTGCTGACACTTCAACATTAGAGGCCTTTTTCAAAATGTATGTATTCCTACAATAAGTGTAGGTACAGCATTACAATTGGATGAGTTTATATCTGATACAGAAATAGCCTTAGCAAGTCTGCCTTCTGGTAAATCACCTGGACCAGGATACGAAAATCTTAGCAAAAACTCTGACCTGCCGTCTGGAGAAAGTTCTGCCTTGTGTTATTTCACCTGAACAAACAGTCTTCATCAAGAACAGATACTCTACTTGTAATATTGGGCGCATGTTGAATGTTATATATAACCCATCTCTATCTGACACTTCTTTAAAGGTGGAGAAGCAGAAGGTTGAGAAGCAAAGGGTGGAGGAGCAGAAGGTGGAGGATCAAAAAGAACAGGCTGAAGTCCTTTGGACTTTTGGAGACTTTAGAGAATGTGAGAAAATGTATAACTGTGTGTAGATAATCAGGTAAAATATTATTTATGAGTCTGACTTTGTTGAAGGTGTTTATGTCTCACCATAAATCTGATTATCACGAATCACACAGCACAACTTACTCAAAAGTCTAATGCTGAATGTTTCCTTTTTTTTTTTAACCTAAATAAATGTAAATGAATGTAAATGCATCCGCAAAGCACACAGCATTGTGGATGACCACACACACCCGTTACACACACTTCACCCTCCTACCATCAAGGAAACGGTTCTGAAGCATTCGTCGGGCCGTCACATCAAAACTGTGCAACAGTTTTTCCAAACCATCAGCCTCAACAAACATCTAAACTGAACTCTCTCTCATACACACATACACACACACACACACACACTTACACACAACTGAGTGACTGATCTGTACAACCGGACTCAACACACATAAACTTCACACACCCAGGTTTCAGTACCATTCACCTTTCATTCATTATCGCAAATGTTTACATGCCGTTTGTTGCTGATCTTCCGGGACTTGCTGTTTTGCACAATATTTTGTCCAATCCTTTGGTCACTGTTCAGGTTATTTTAATTGCTGCTTTTGTAGAATTGCACAATTCTGTTTACATTCTCTGTTTACATTTTTCTGCTACTGTACCTTATTCTGTCACGACAGGTTTTACTGGCAGAGCTATTGCTATTTTTTTATATTTTGTGTATTGTGTGTTGTCCTGCACTGTCCTGTGTTGTCCTGCACTGTCCTGTGTTGTCTTTTGCACTGTTTGCACCAGTTGCACACATGCACTTTATGTGGTGAGGATCTAAGTTCCTGGCCCTGTGCTCTTCTGTTCTGTTACTGTTGTTTTATGTTGTTGTATGTAGCACCTGGGTTCAGGAGGAACGTTGTTTCATTTCACTGTGTACTGCATCAGCTATATATGGTTGAAATGACAATAAAAGCTTCTTGACTTGACTTGACTCTTGAAGTGATGAACACACTGGATGTTGTTCTGTAGACAGTCACACTGCTGCTGAGAAATCTGGACTGTACTGTGGATGACGGACCTGTAGAAAGCATTCCTGAGATTTGGGACTGTCCTCACTGCACAGGTCATTTATAACTACTGATCCTTACATTTTCCTTCGTTTTCAGTAACTTGGGGTTTCCTCCCCGTACTCAGCTGGAGTATTTTCTGAATGTGGAGAGCTCTGATATTGTGAACCTCTAACACGTTTGATGTGCACTCTTTGCTTTGTGTTTCTGCTCGCTGTCCCGTACAGGTCATGATGAAGAACGGACGCTCAAAAGGCTTCGGTATGTGACGTTTCATGTCCTGATGAGGCTCAGTAGACATCGTGGAGATGAACGGCAGGGTGCTGGGCAGCAGGACTGTGTACTTAAGTCCTCTCAGACCACCCAGGGACAAGTCACGGCATGAAGGTAGAAACTATCTCGCCTTCAAAACCCTGCCCAGACCCAAGACCCAACGCCAACAAGAACATCCATCCACAGAGTGAGTCAAAGCCGTCCGATTAGTTTTGTGTTAAGTGCAGTTAAAGATTCATAACAGAAGAGAACTTTTCATGTTAGCAAAATTTACCTTCTGATTGGATGCTAACATGAGATGATTGTCTGCATCTACAGATGTTCCAGTTGCAAATCCTGGAAAAGAAAACCAGCAGCAGTGGAACAGGCGATTCATAATACGCAGCCTCTCAGACTGGACACACAGGAACTATTCTGATTCTATTTCAGTGTGTTTTATAGAGACCTTCATGAACTGGAGCAGGTTTTGGTCACAGCTGTGTTTGGTCACATGTAATAATTGGTTTAATACTGAGTGATTGATCAGTGTATTATTAAAGTCAGCAATGCAAACACACACATGCACTCACATTGGATGCCGAATTTGTTCTGTTTTCTGTAGGAATGAGGATTAGATCCTCTATTATACCAGAACCAGTGTACACTTGCAGCAAGTTTCTGCTCTCAGAAAATTACCTTTAAATAAAAGTGCTTCATTGTTCATTCACCAGTGAGACCAGAGCGTTGTTAATAAAAGAACACCGCTGTTCTGTTTATATTATGGGATACAGACAGTGCTTGTTATTTCTCATGGTTTTCTACATGAGAGTGATGTAATGCTCATGTTTTTGCTTTCTGTATCTCTTGACTCACTTCTACAGGTGGTACTGCAGAATGGACGGTCCAAAGGCTTTGGATTTGTCTGATATTCTCTCTGGATGAAGACACTAATGCCATCAGAGAGTTGAATGGAAAGCTGGTGAGCAGGAGGTCACTGTGTATCACTATGTCTGAGCAGTGGACAGGAGCAGCCACACCAAGCCCTACCTCCATCCATCCAGGAACATGCAGTGGTTCCATCTACAGCGTAAGTCATACTGTCCTCATAATGTCCTACAAAACTTTACTAAACACACACACACTGTGTACCGGTCAAACACACACATTATGTAAAGTAACACATCTCTGTTTTCTCTTTCAGGTCATCGTGCTGTCGTTGCTCCACTAAATTCATCATTTTATTTATTTTGCTTTTATTTATTATTTCTTTTCTTTTTACAGAAATAGTTTTATTACTGTAAATAAATATGTAAATAACTAACAGTAATGAAGTGTTTCATTATTGATCATTCATAAAATTCCCTCTTAATACATGAGAACTTTCATTAGAACTGAAAGAGAACAGTAATAACAGAGTTGTGTTCGTAAAAACCCTGGAAACAGATCATGTAAATACACTACTCTGACGCTGACACCATTTATTTAATGGATGAATAAAATTGATCTGAAATAAATTCAAATATTTAAGCTGTAATACTGCACTGTATTTAACATATTATTATTATTATTATTATTATTATTATTATTATATATTGTTATAATTTTAAATGTATTGATAGATTTTATTTTGAAACTTTATATTTTTATGTTTTATTTCAGTTAATAAATTTTTTATTGTATTTAATTTGTGTCGGTTTATGTTCTAATCTCTAATATACACTAAAAGCCTTTATATTTATAAATGTGTATTTAAATCACAGATATTAAAAAATTAATAATATGTAAAAAGATCTAATATCTACCAAAAAAATCACTCAGTGTTGATTTAAGATGTTTGGACATTTATTCAGCTCATAAATCCTATAAAACATGCAGCATTAAACATGAACTTCCAGCAGATGAACATCTCATAATACTGTCTGGAAGTGAGAAATGTACAGGTTGTTTTTACTCCATACACATGAACTTACTTTGATCAGAAACACAATCATACTCCAAATCAATTAATCAATAAAGTCAATAAAAGAATCCCAAACTGCTGTGTGTCTTGTCCTCGCTATTAATGACGTCATTAGAGCTCCACTACTTCTAATGACCTGCTGTGACAGTGAGCTCTAATACACATCACACTGCCACCTACTGGTCATTTATGATTCTGCAACATTCATAGAGTCACTCCGGTCAACTTCGGTTCTCAACTCGGATTCACTCGCTTTATACACAGTTTACAGCCGTTTTTATCTTATTTATGACTGTAATATCGCTCTTCTCTCAGGAACAACAGAAAAGCTGTGAAGACATGATATTTTATCCGCTCTTTACCTCTGTAATGTGCGCATGCGCATAGTGTCAGGTTAAAAGAGACCGGGTTACGTCACAGACGGAGGCGGGCATCTGCCTGTGACGTCACAGTAAGGCAACGTCTATAATTGGAAACGCGCTCTGTTTCTCTCATTTCAAGGTTTTGCTTGTGAGTAAAGAGGCATAAACATGGAGCTCTTCAGAAGGTTGAGAGATTTTCAAACCAGAAGATCGAAGAAAACTAAGCAGATTGCTGAAATGAAGGAGAAGCTGGAACACATGGAGAAAGTAGAGAAAGACTTGGATGCATTTCTCTTCTAATGATAGAAGATAACAGAAGAAAGAGAAAGCCATTCTGCTACAGGCAGTTGCAAAAGCTGGAGGCTACTTTGGCTTCTGAGCGAAAGCAGCAGGAACAGGACATAACTGAGAGAAGCCAGAGCTGGGCGAGAGAACAAAACAACTGGAGGAACGTGTTGCTCAGCTTGAGTTTATTTTGGAGCAGACCACCATGAAGCTACAGTCTTCCTTGAAAATCAATGAGGAACTGGAGAAAACTGTAGAATGTGAGAGAGAGCTGGACAAGAGAACAAACGAAAGTGGAGAACATGTTGCTCAGCTTGAGGTCACTTTGGAACAGACCACCATGGAGCTCCAGTCTTCCTGAAAATCCATGAGGAACTGGAGAAAACTGTAAAATGTGAGAGAGAGCTGGAAGAGAGAACAAAACGACTGGAGGAACATGTTGCTCAGCTTGAGGTCACTTTGGAACAGACCACCATGGAGCTCCAGGATACTCAGAATCACTGTGAGAAAATAAAAATAGTGCAGAGCAGGAGAGATCATTTGATCAGAGAGAAAGAGCGACTGGAGGAATGTGTTGCTCAGTTTGAGCCACGTTGGATTTTAAAGAAAACAGAGGATGAAAGAGAAAACTAAACTTGACATAGAGGAGAGGAACAACTTACAGCTTCAGACCAACAGGGGCTCCAGGATACCCAGAATCTCTGTGAGGAAGAAAAGAAGACTTCAGAGAATAAAACAGATCATTATATGAGAGTCCGAGGCGATGGGAGGAAATTGTTGCTCAGCTGAGACAAGAAAACATTCAAAAGAAAAGGAGAAATAGAAAAAAAGAAGGCGACAAGAGAAACAGAGCGTCTGAACATGCCTTTTCCTCTTTCTGTTTCTCTTATGGCTATTTATGATAGTTTTACACTTATAGTCAATAGTATAAAGCTGAGTGTAAAGCTATTGTATCTTGTAGATCGTCTCGTCTTTTGATCATTTTTTATTTCTGTCTTGTCAAATCTTTTTAATCTTTTTAAATCTTGATTTTAATCTTTTACTACAAAGAGTCACAATAAACACTAATAACAACCATTATTTTTGTCTTCCTTACAAAGCATTATGACCTCCTCATGGATTCTTCCACTTAGTTTATATCCCTCTTGTGGGGCAGGGGGCTGTGGCTCGGGGTCATAATGCTGAGGGGGAGGGAGGTCAGGAGGGAGAGGGAAACTGGTCCTCAGTGCCACATTGTGCAAAACACCACACACCCTGATAATCTTACACACTTTTTCCGGGTGGTATAAAGTCTTCCACCTGAGACATCCAGAGCTCCACATCTGCATTTCTGGAGGTGAGGAGCGTCTGAGGGGTGAAGCCTCTGTCACCTGTCATATTATAGACTACATCAGGACAATGTTTACAATTTCTACATGTTGTTAAAGTCACCAAGAAGCCAGTCATCACGTCCTGCAGCTGCATAGATCACATAGATCCAGGAGCACAGCTGTAGGAATCTAAATCAACTTATTATTTAGTCATCATCATGGGCCGAGAAATCATCATGGTCCCTGGAGACTCTTCTCTCCTTAATCTTCCATTGGTGTAATCCTCCAGCAGTGCCATCATGCAGCATTACACACGGGGTCACCACAGCATTTATATGTTTACAGTAATTACACTGATCATTAACATTGGACAAAATATTAGCAGCTAACTTATAATTTAGTGAACAATTTGCAAGTTGGATTTTTTTTCCAGTGCATTCTTGGCTCTCGATAGATGAAAAATGGCTTCAGTCAATCAATGTGGTGATGAACCCTGGAACTACAGTAGAAAGGTGTGTGTGTGTGTGTCCATGTCCAAGTCCATGTGTATTATCTTTGTAAAACCTAGGTTCTCACCATCTGTCTGTTCTCTCTCTCTCTCAGGATGGTCAGAAACACACACCAGGAAATGGTTGATGCTCCTCCTAGAATCAATGCAGGTGGCACCAAAATATCATTAAACCTCAGGAGGAGGATCCAGATGGAAGTAAGTGTTTCCTCAAAGCTGATGCTGTTCCAGAACCACTGTGACGATGTGTGAAGAGTGTGTGAATCGTGTATAATTTCATCATGCCATAATTCATACGTTTTATTCTTTTGTGGTAAATGCATCTTTTCTTCTTTTGCAGTTGATGTTGCTCCCATCGAGGCCCTTCGCAACCTCAGACCCAGACCCAGACCCAGGTTAGTATCTTCTCAAAGCAGATGCTGTTACAGAACCACCGTGAATGAGTGTGTGGACAGTGTGTTGGATCTCATTCAGGTAATGAACATGCAGTCGTGTATCACTTCATCACATGTGAAGATGTGAATAATGATGTGGCTGCATTCTGAAGACTTGGTGCTTCTTGTTCCTGCTGTTAAAGTGTGTGATCTTCTTCTTGTTTTTCAGATTTGAATGAGACCCAAACCCTCAGCAGCATGAATAGATCAAACCACGTAAATAAAATAATCACCTCAAAATGTTTTATCAGATTTAAAAATAAAAATAAAAAACCCTGAGTCTCTGTTTGTACCACTCCCAGTGATGGACATGTATTTCAGTAGAAGTAGAGATTCAGGAGGTAAAATGTGACTCCAGAGTCTGTGATCTGTGATGTGGAGTCTGTGAGGCGGCTGCTGTTCTCACTCTATTTATTCCAGCTTTTTTTAAAAGTCGTATTACATCCTCAATGACTTTAAACTTTACTCCTAACACTATTAATACAATTCTAAAATTAATATTAATACATTTTTATTCACTCTATGGTGCTCGGTGGTCAGGGATAAAAACACACAGCACACATTTTGATGCGCCCACTGCAAAAGATATCCGTCGAAATAAAGAAATAAAAGCATGATTTAAGAAGAAACTCTACAGACTAGAAACAAGTCAAATGATTTGCCAGTGCAGTAAAATAATTACACTTGGTAAGATTTCTTGAAATGAGAACTCAACTCAGACACAAATACGGCGTACTAACTGCTTTCTCTATGGAGCTCTATATAATAAGTGTATCTTAAACACTCATCAATCAAATACAATTATCAACAGAATGTGAATAAAAGAAAGTTTGGACTTTAAAAACCTCTATGTATTATGTAACAGAGATATCTACTGAAGTTAGCATGCTAAGCTAGCCCCGGTCCGTCCTCAGAGAGCATGGAGTCCTGCTGACCTTCGCTCGCTTTATACACAGTTTACAGCCGTTTTTATCTTATTTATGACTGTAATATCACTCTTCTCTCAGGAACAACAGGAAAGTTGTGAAGACGCCATAATATTTTATTCGCTCTTTCCTCTGTAATGTGCGCATGCATAGTGAGTGTCTGGTTAAGAAAGAGACCGGGTGACGTCACAGACGGTGGGCGGGGCATCTCTGTGACGTCACAGTATGACAACGTCTATAAGTCGGAATGCATCTCTGTTTATCTCATTTTTGAGGTTTGTGCGTATAAGTAAAAACACAACATGGGGCTCTTCAGAAGGTTTAGAGAGCTTTTCAAACCAGAAGAGAGAAGAAAACTAAGCAGATTGCTGAAATGAAGGAGAAGCTGGAACACTTGGAGAAAGTAGTAACAGACTTGGATGCATTTTCTAATCTGATGATAGAGAAGTTAACAGAAGAGAAAGAAGAGAAAGCCATTCTGCTACAGACGGTGCAAAAGCTGGAGGCTACTTTGGCTTCTGAGAGAAAGCAGTGGGAACAGGATATAACTGAGAAAAACCCCACACCTCCAAAACATCACCAAGCTCCAGTCTTTCCTGAAACTCTGAGGAACAGGAGAAAACAGTAGAGTGAGAGAGAGAGCTGGGCGAGAGAACAAAACAACTGCAGGAACGTGTTGCTCAGCTTGAGGTCACTTTGAAAAGAGAGAAAGAAAAAAAGGCCAAACTATACATGAAGAAAATGAACGTTACAGATTCAAACCTTCAGGGAGCTTCAGGATTCTCTGGATTATTGCGAGAATGAGAAAAATAAATTGATCGCAGACCGAGAGCGAGTGGAGACACGTCTTGCTGTGCTTGAGGTCGAGTTGGAATTTGAGAGAAAGAAAATAGAGAAAGAAAAAGAAGGCCAAACTAAACATGGAGGAAATGACAACCTCACATCTCCGCTCCAGGATTCCCTCAACCACTGTGAGGAAGAGAAAAAAATAATTTGATGAGAGAACGAGAGCGACTGGAGAAACATGTTGTTGAGCTGGAGGAAACTTTGGAATTTGAGAATGAATTTAGGAAAAAACAAAAGCCCAAACGAGACATCACTCGCTTTATAACCAGATTCCTCAATAATTCATGAGGAACAGGAAATGGCAGCAGTGGAGAGAATCTGCAACGCTCTGGACAGGTTTAGATTCAGCATGTGAACACACACCATACATATAGTTTTTTTTTTTATCTCTTCTATATTTTACTATTTCTACTATGTTTGTTGTAATACTAATAAAAACTAAATACTTGAATTTTGTGTGTGTTTTGTTTCTTTTTTTAAAGTGTTGGACATTCAATTCCCAACTAAGTATTAAAATCCACATGATAATATTTTGGGAAAATGTGACAAAACCCAATTCTGTTTAAACCCAATTTTACTTGAACAGAAGTGAAACTGATCAAAACTATCGCTTGCTGCAAAAAGGTTTAGTTAAAATGCAGCCTTATAACATCTACTGTTCACATATAACTTTTGAGAACCTCAGTTAGTTACAAAAACATCAAAAATAACACTTTGGCATTCAAAACATTACAAAATAACAATTTAATTCAATAGAAATATTTACATTTTTCAGTCCATTCAGTTAAAAAAGGATTTGGTTCGATAATTTCGACTCCAGAGTCAGTTCAAGTAACTCGGTTCAAGAGTTTATTAATGTCAAAATAAAGGTATAAAGAGTCGATTCACTGGTTTTGGTTCAAATGAGTCTGAATCCATAGATTCACTGAAATGACTCGATTCCACAGTTCCAGAAAATCTGTAACATAAAACATTCTGTCTCCTTAAAAATATTACTTTAAAACCTTTACTCTGTTTGTGCAAAACCAGCAGGTGGTCAGAAAGGTCCTTCTCTGTTCCTGGGTTAGTTTGAGGGGTTCACCTCAGTCAGCTTCGTCTCCGTGGTTTGGCTGTCATCTTACATCATCGTCTCATTGTAATGACGGTGTTCCAGCATGAAAACCCTGACCTGCATATATACAGACAATAATCAGTTCCCAAACATCTCAACATTCACTGTTTCTAGTTCAATAACAGAACAAAAAGCATTAATCCGCCTGCAAAGACATTTCCATCACATGTCTAACTAACCTTAACCATAGAAGCAAACTTTCTGATTCGTAGCATCTCTGGATGGTGTTTCTGTTTCAGCGTGTACAGCAGTTAAAGATCTTGGTGTGATTATTGACCCGAGTCTTTCCTTTAAGGCTCACGTGAATAATATCACCAGGATCGCCTTCTTTCACCTTGGAAATATTGTTAAATTAGAAATATGATGTCGTTACAGGATGCAGAAAAACTAGTTGATGCTTTTGTTACTTGTAGATTAGACTACTGTAACGCTTTACTGTCTGGGTGTGTGAGTAAGTGCAGAAATAAGCTTCAGTTAGTCCAGAATGCAGCAGCAAGAGTCCTCACTAGATCTAGGAAATATGACCACATCACCCCTGTTTTAAGAAGTAGGCAGTAAAATACATGAAAATCCTGGTGAAAAAGAAGTTTGATGACTGTTCTGGCCTGCCAGTAATAAACAATGGAACTGAGAGGAACACTGAGATTCATCTACTCACCTCATCCCAGTGCAGATACTTGCTGAGCAAATCTAATATGTTTCCCAGTGCTTTCAGTTTGCTGACTATGTGAAGGTCTCGGCATAAAGAGTCGTCATGAGACAAAACACTTGGCCATGCTGTCACCATCATCATAATCAGTTTGGGGGCATCAGGAAAGTCTGCAGAAAAAAACAAAACGTTACCACAGACTGAAAATACACTGTTTAGATAAAATACATCACCAACAACAAGACACAATTGTCTTCTCTCTCTGTATGTTTCTTACTTCAGTGTAGAAAACTCTTAGTGAGGAACATCAGCTTACCGGTAAGTGTGCCATTACTGCCACCTAGCGGATAATTTACAAATACACTCATCATGACAGGTAGGTTCACACCTGTATTGTATTGTATTGTATTGTATTGTATTGTATGTTGTATGTCAAAGAAACACTGGAACAAATAGAAGACAGAAAAAGAAAAAGGGGGAAAAGAAAATTACTGTAAATTGGTTTTCATAGAACATGTAAAAATCTGAAGCAAAACAAAAAAAAGGCAGGCAAAATATCCCTGTGCCCAAGACCAAATGTATTTCCTAGGAATGTGGTTGCAGGAATTTTAAAGACTGGAAACTTACCATATAAATTATTAGGAATATTTAGGTATTAACAGGAATTAATGGAAATAAAGTTGGAATTTACTAAATTGCAAGTTATCCTATAACGGGGAACTTAAATGTAGTTAAAAAATAATTTGCTTGATAATCAACCAGATTGAATGCAGTTTCAGTTGAATTTCTACCTGCACATTCATCAATCACATGCACACAGCACACTTACTGCAGGGCTCCTGAGACCGTACCCTACATGCACTGTGTTTTCTTCATGTAAACAATGAGTCACGCCTCAAAAAAGGTTAAAAACCACTGCCTTATGGGTAATAAAAGACCAATATTTAGGATCTGTGTTAACCCTGTCAGAATGACTGCTGAAAGATCATCCACTTTCTTGTGCCAATCCATGTGATTAATTATAAAGTACAGATGTTTAAGTGAATCAGGTTCTGCCCCACATTAACTGTCAGCTATATTGCTTTCAGAGCTCAAAATGAACAAAGCACTAAAGCTGTAAGAAAATACCTCAACTTCAGTTTCTGTCAAATTCCTTTTCTTTAAGGACATCAAACATCACTGACTTTACTAAAGTGGATTTCAAGAAAAAAAATACCATCATTGAGATGAAGAGATCAAGAGGAAGAAGATGAAGAGAAGATGTTATGGACTCGTCTCTGAGCAGCAGTTTAAAGTCTCATCTCACTCGTTCCTGTTCAGTATCTCACCTCAGGTCTGGGGATATCAAAGATTCCTGTAGATGATGTGTTGTGTATACAGTAGAACATCAGCTGTAGGAGAACCAGGGAATAATTGACTAAACAAGGATTTGAATATCAAGATTTAGCAGAAAGGAGGAAGTTGTTTTTGCTGATAACTGATCAAATGTTACACTAGGGCACTTTGTATTTGTGGAAGTGGTGTTACGAATCTCACGTGTAAACATTTGAATTGTTTTATGCCTCGTTAGTCTTAAAACTAACATTTATAGAACTGACTAATAGAAAGTGTTTTTTCATGGATCACCTCAAATCAGTGTTACATTCATTGTGTGTGTATAATGATGGCATGTCAGCTATAAGGGTGATGAAGGAAAAGTCAAATGAAGTTTGTCACTTTTTTGTTTCTTGTCATTATTTGTTGTCCTCCCCATGTGCTGCTGTACACAGGTGAACAGAGACGTCCATTCCACACCAAGCTTTTTACAGAAATCACCAAATCTTGATTTTATTACTGCTGAGATGATTTTATAGGAGTTTAGGTTCTTATATTAATACTGATATAAAATCCCATATATATTATGGTGTAGTCGTGGACCAGTAGAGAAAACACTAAGTGCTTGTAAAAGACTGGCAGATCAAAATCAATCACATCTTTTATTAATGTTTTTTCTTTTTTAAATACATTTTTGGACCTGATTGTATTCAATAAAAAATATTTATTACAGTTAATTTACCTTGTGATTAATTTACCAGATTATTTTATTCTTATGATAATTTCTTGCTTACAAACGTCTTAATAAGTAGATGATTATAAATGAAGGATGAACAGAGACTATAAATACTACCATGTGTTTAAATACAAAATCTGTTTGTGTTCAGAGAGGGTAAGTATAATGAATAATCTAAGGAAAATGAGATAAAGTCTGTTAAAAGTGCAGTGTTGTCAGGAAACAGAAGGAAGCGAGGCCAGGTAGCATGAATGAATGATTTCTTTTCTAATAGCTCATAACACACATCTGACACGCTAATCACGTGTTCTCTCATTCTCTATTTTCAATGCACTTCTACTCCCCCTAATGGTCACTTTAAGTATAACAACAACAGGTCACCACATGCAATACAAATTAATTACACCTCAAATTAAACCCCACATTTTTATCAAAATCACATTCCAAACTGCAAACACGTGTTTTCAATCAAATAATATATTTCTACAAATTTTAATACCCTACTGTGTCTAAACACAGGAGCGCTACAGGAACTCGTGAAGGGTTTACAATCACACACCACTACCTTGTCTTAACGCCACCTGTTTTCCGCTTCCGCGTTTGAATCATTGAAGCCCCGCCTCTTTTGTGATGTAGGCATCCCTGATTGGTCACATTTTTCGGTAAACGCACCAATGAAACGGCGCCCTGGACGTGCTTTCAATGTCATGACAACTTTGTTGTGCTGCAGTTCAACACAAACATTTACTGATCACAGCAATGAAGCGCAAACAAACAGCTGAAATGTTTTAATTGTTTTAGTAATAAGCGTCAATGTTTTGAACAATCCGCTCTCAAGACACCAAAAAGATTTTCAGCCAGAAAGAGCGACTTTCAGAAGAAAGAAGGAGAAATAATGACAGATAATAAGACGGGTAACAGCTACAGCTGCTTCTCCTGCTGTCAACTTTATTCAACTTTATTGTCATTGTACAGAGAACAAGTACAGAGACAATGAAATATAGTTATCATTTAGTTCCTAAAACCACATTAAATATCAATCTGTCATGCAGGAAATATAAAATGATTTTGTACTGACTGAGTAATGCAGCACTTATAAAATATTTGTACTACAACATTGTGTGTGTTTAAGACTGGTGCAGTTTTGCATGACTCTGTTCTGTTCACTGTTTTAACTAGAAGTTTATAATGATTTCTGTTTAACTTATAGTTTGTTTTTTATTTTGTAGATAAATTTAACGTTGCCAGGTGCAGAGATAAAAAAGGCAACATCAGAAGGCCAATGAATGCCTACATGGTTTGGGCGAGGAAACAGCGCCCATCTTTTCCAAGGCCAATCCAAATAGCAGCTCTGCAGAGATCAGCATGCAGCTTGGGATCGCGTGGAACAAACTGAGTGAAGAACAGAAGAAACCCTACTACACTGAATCATGGAGGTTTAAACAGGAACACGAACAGTTGTTTCCTGGTAGGTGAACTTTCTTTATGGACAAATGGCAAAATAACAAAACAAACGCATCAATTCTGACACTTTTATTGTTTTTATGTTGCTTCTTACTCTTTAAATTCTTCTTTTCTATCATGTAGATTGGGTTTATAAACCGCTTCCAAAGAAGGGAAGGAGAAAAGACAGTTTGCAGAGTAGTGACTCACAGAGGAGACCTGATCATCAACCAAACCACCACATAGTCATGAACATGCCAGAAGAAGTACCAGTCCATGACCTCGTGCCTGAAGTTAGTGATCAGTTCTCCGGCCTTAGCCACCAAGAACTGCTGTCTCCTAAAGACATCTGCTTTGATCCTCCTCTTTTCCCTTCTGTTTCTGAGTCGACTTTCTGCCAGACCAAGTGAGTTAGTAAACTGCATTGGAACAGTTTCAGAAGAATGACATGCAAATGAAGTTTTACTCTGCATCTTAAATAATCACCATAATCGCCAGTCATTTACTTTAATATGCAGCTAAAATTGTGCACTTCTGTTTACAGCACCTGCTATGGGTCTGACTGTACAAGCAGTGAGGTTCAGCTCGAGGACGAGGAGGAAATCACTTTGCTCAACAACGACATCTTTTCCATATTAAATGAGGAATATGGCTTTTTTAACCAGTCTGGAGACCAGAATCATACTGAAGACCCCCACAACAGCACAGAGATCCTGGATTCTGTACCAGACTTTGACATTGACAGCTTCGAGGATCTGTTGAAGCAACTTGAAGAGATGGAAAATGATTCAGGAATAGAGGAAGATGGTGAAATACGAACGTTTCATGTACTTTAGTGTGCATGTTGTTTCACCATCTTCATTTTTTTTATTTATTTAAATAAATAAAGATTTTGAATTTCAATCATGTCTAATGTCTCTTCATCACAGAGAGCATTCAATGATGGTATTTCTTTTCTTGAAATCCACTTTAGTAAAGTCAGTGATGTTTGATGTCCTTAAAGAAAAGGAATTTGACAGAAACTGAAGTTGAGGTATTTTCTTGCAGCTTTAGTGCTTTGTTCATTTTGAGCTCTGAAAGCAATATAGCTGACAGTTAATGTGGGGCAGAACCTGATTCACTTAAACATCTGTACTTTATAATTAATCACATGGATTGACACAAGAAAGTGGATGATCTTTCAGCAGTTATTCTGACAGGGTTAACACTGGATTCACCTCACAACACCTGAACACTACTGCTGGATGGAGCAGCGGGTGTGTAGCGGCGGTTGGTGAATGGAGGGTGGAGCCGGGGGGAAACGAGCGGTGAGAAGCAGATCTGTGGCTGATGGGACTAATCAGTGTGCTCTGTTTTAGTGACTGGTGACGAGGAGAAAAAGGAGAAAGACACGAGCAGAGCTGAGCACGTGTGTGTGTGTGTGTGTGTGTGTGTGATGTAAAGTGTTTGAGTAAATGTACTTTGTTACTGTACTTGAGTAACTATAAGTGACTTCCTGTCTGATGAACTGTTCTGTATCGGTCCTGTTTACTTCAATAGTAAGGACTGTAGACCTGAGATCCTGATTATTGGTCTTTTATTACCCATAAGGCAGTGGTTTTAACCTTTTTGAGGCGTGACTCATTGTTTACATGAAGAAAACACAGTGCATGTAGGGTACGGTCTCAGGAGCCCTGCAGTAAGTGTGCTGTGTGCATGTGATTGATGAATGTGCAGGTAGAAATTCAACTGAAACTGCATTCAATCTGGTTGATTATCAAGCAAGTTATTTTTTAACTACATTTAAGTTCCCTGTTATAGGATAACTTGCAATTTAGTAAATTCCAACTTTATTTCCATTAATTCCTGTTAATGGCGAAATATTTCCGATAATTCCAATGGGAAGTTTCAGTCTTGAAAATTCCTGCAATCACATTCCTAGGAAATACATGAGCTGTTCCTTGGGCACAGGGATATTTTGCCTGCCTTTTTTTTTTTGTCTTTTGTTTTACATTGTTCTGATATCAGATGCCCCATGAATTTTACCGGTTGTACAAACTGCAGTTTAGACACAGAAGCTTTGTGTATGTGAGGATCCTCTATAATTATTTGGAGAAAGAGTCTGGTGTCATTATGCCATGACTTGGGAAGTCGGGATGTTGTTAATAAATGTGAACTGATTTAATGTCATACAGTGTGTCTGTGTTCTACATTACAGTGGGGTCTGAGGTTCAGTTCCTACCTGTGTTTTTCTTGTTCTGACTTCTGCTTCAAATTCATACATGTTCTATGAAAACCAGTTTACAGTAATTTTCTTTTCCCCCTTTTTCTTTTTTTGTCTTCTATTTGTTCCAGTGTTTCTTTGACATACAACATACAATACAATACAATACAATACAATACAATACAATACAATACAATACAATGAGGTAAGTAGATGAATCTCAGTGTTCCTCTCAGTTCCATTGTTTATTACTGGCAGGCCAGAACAGTCATCAAACATCTTTTTTCACCAGGACTTTTCATGTATTTTACTGCCTACTTCTTAAAACAGGAGTGATGTGGTCATATTTCCTAGATCTAGTGAGGACTCTTGCTGCTGCATTCTGGACTAACTGAAGCTTATTTCTGCACTTACTCACACACCCAGACAGTAAAGCGTTACAGTAGTCTAATCTACAAGTAACAAAAGCATCAACTAGTTTTTCTGCATCCTGTAACGACATCATATTTCTAATTTTAGCAATATTTCTAAGGTGAAAGAAGGCGATCCTGGTGATATTATTCACGTGAGCCTTAAAGGAAAGTCTACAGTCAATAATCACACCAAGATCTTTAACTGCTGTACACGCTGAAACAGAAACACCATCCAGAGATGCTACGGAATCAGAAAGGTTGCTTCTAGGGTTAAGGTTAGGGTTAGTCATGTGATGGAAATGTCTTTGCAGGTGGACAAATGCTATTTGTTCTGTTATTCAACTAGAAACAGTGAATGTTGAGATGTTTGGGAACTGATTATTGTCTGTATATATGCAGGTCAGGGTTTTTCATGCTGGAACACCGTTCATTACAATGAGACGATGATGTAAGATGACGAGCCAAACCACGGAGACGAAGCTGACTGAGGTGAACCCCTCAAACTAACCCAGGAACAGAGAAGGAACTTTCTGACCACCTGCTGGTTTTGCACAAACAGAGTAAAGGTTTTTAAAGTAATATTTTTAAGGAGACAGAATGTTTTATGTTACAGATTTTTCTGGAACTGTGGAATCGAGTCATTTTCCAGTGAATCTATGGATTCAGACTCAATTGAACCAAAACCAGTGAATCGACTCTTTATACCTTTATTTTGATGTTAATAAACTCTTGAACTGAATCTACGGAGTTGAAATTATAGAACCAAATCTTTTTTTAACTGAATGAAAAATGTAAATATTTCTATTGAATTAAATTGTTATTTTGTAATGTTTTGAATGCCAAAGTGTTATTTTTGATGTTTCTGTAACTAACTGAGTTTCTCAAAAGTTATATGTGAACTGTAGATGTTATAAGGCTGCATTTTAACTAACCATTTTTGCAGCAATCGATAGTTTTGATCAGTTTCTCTTCTGTTCATGTACAATTGGGTTTAAACAGAATTGGGTTTTGTCACATTTTTCCCAAAATATTATCATGTGGATTTTAATATTAAGTTGGGAATTAAATGTCATAAACACTTTAATAAAAGAAACAAAACACACACAAAATTTAAGTATTTAGTTTTTATTAGTATTACAACAAACATAGTAGAAATAGTAAAAAAAAAAAGAAGAGAGGAAAAAAAAAACTATATGTATGGTGTGTGCTCACATGCTGAATCTAAACCTGCCCAGAGCGTTACAGATTCTCTCCACTGCTGCCATTTCCTGTTCTTAAGTTCAGTATAAAGCGAGTAATGTTTCATTTGCCGTTTCGTTTTTTCTCCCATTTATTTCTCAAAGTTTCCTCCAGCTGAGCAACATGTTCCTCCAGTCGCTCTCGTTTCCTCATCAAATAATTTCTCTCGTGTTCTGCCCTCTTTTTCTCTTCCTCACAGTGGTTGAGGGAATCCTGGAGCTTCCTGGTGGTTTGGAGATGTGAGGTTGTCATTTCCTCCATGTTTAGTTTGGCCTTCTTTTTTTCTTTCACTATTTTCTTTCTCTCAAATTCCAACGCGACCTCAAATAGAGCAAGACGTGTCTCCACTCGCTCTCGGTCTGTCAACAATTCATTTTTCTCATCCTTGCAATGATCCAGAGAATCCTGAAGCTCCCTGATGGGTTGAATCTGTAACTTGTTTAATTCCTCCATGTGGAGTTTGGTCTTTTTTTCTTTCTCTCTTTTCAAAGTGACCTCAAGCTGAGCAACACGTTCCTGCAGTTGTTTTTGTTCTCTCGCCCAGCTCTCTCTCTCACGTTCTACTGTTTTCTCCTGTTCCTCGTAGAGTTTCAGGAAAGACTGGAGCTTGGTGATGTTTTGGAGGTGTGGGGGTTTTTTCTCAGTTATGTCCTGTTCCCACTGCTTTCTCTCAGAAGCCAAAGTAGCCTCCAGCTTTTGCACCGTCTGTAGCAGAATGACTTTCTCTTCTTTCTCTTGTGCTAACTTCTCTTTCATCAGATTAGAAAATGCATCCAAGTCTTTTACTACTTTCTCCATGTGTTCCAGCTTCTCCTTCATTTCAGCACTCTGCTCAGATTTCTTCTTTCTTCTGGTATAAAAAATCTCTCTAAACCTTCTGAAGAGCTCCATGTTTACGTGTCTTTACTCACACACACAAACCTCAAATGAGAGAAACAGAGACGCGTTCTGACTTACATAGTTTCCCTACTGTGACGTCACACCGAGATGCTCCACCCACTGGTCTCTCTCTCTCTCTCTCTCTCTCTCTCTCTCTCTCTCTCTCTCTCTCTCTCTCTCTCTCTCTCTCTCTCTCTCTCTCACTCTCTCTCTCTCTCTCTCACTTCCTCTCAGAATCATAAATGACCAGTAGGTGGCAGTGTAGCTAACCCCTAGCCAGACAATGGTGAAGCGTGCATTGATGTTTCAAAAGCCTTTATTTTGTGTTCAGCCGTCAGCCTTTCCTTTGCGAAACACAAAATCTACCTTTCCTTGATGAGAAACCTTTTCTTAGTGAAACACCGTAAGAGCTACAGAACAGATAAATAACAAATAAAACAATCAGCTCTTACAAACATAAACATGAATAGCCATTCAAAAGAAACCCCTGTGATGTCACACGATGATGTCACAGATGTGGCAGTGACAACAACACATTAAAACACTTCACAGTTAAATAGATTAACCAAAATATTAATACATATACACATCAAACAAATCAATCATAGTACCTTGTTCCGTTCCAGCTAGGTGCTTATTTATCCCTTACTTTCCTTAAGAACCTTGTGCTTAATTATCCCTTACTTTCCTTAAGAACCTTGTACGATT
Source organism: Silurus meridionalis (assembly GCF_014805685.1). NCBI lineage: Eukaryota > Metazoa > Chordata > Actinopteri > Siluriformes > Siluridae > Silurus > Silurus meridionalis. Next base: position 2,378,441 of record NC_060887.1, on the reverse strand, counting down.
TCAGAGCATTTAGCGACATGACTTTCCTTTACCATGGTGTACGTCACACTAACTAGTGGGGGCAGAGTCAAAGGATTATACCGTAAGGGGCGGGGCTAAAGACAATACCGTATGGGGGCGGAGTTAAAGGACTATACCGTATGGGGGCGGAAGAGACCAAACAAAATGGAGCTCAAAATCATTACCTTACTAACTCTTTTCTAAGAGTTAGTTACACTCCACCAATCATGAGTGAATAATGGGACGTACACAGACTACATTAAGCACGAATGATTTAAACTGAAAATTTACCTTCCCGAAAACCGTATAAGTTTCCAAAGTTGGAAACTTAGCAACGACTATGTACTATTATGCACTATAGAGGGAAGGAGCAGATTTAATTAGACTCCAGCAACAGAACGAGCTTCTGGATTGGGCTCGACTTCTGATAACTCGTGAAGACGCTCCTTGCCAAGCTTACGGTCACCAAGCTGGAGTTTAACTCTCCGTACAAGTCCGTCTTTGTCAGTAGTGACCTTTGAAACTCTACCCAATCTCCACTCATTCCTCTGCAAATCCTCTCCTTTCAGGATTACGATATCTCCAACTTGTAAATTCCTTCTTGGAGCATGCCAGCGCTGTCTAAGAGCTATGTTGGCGAGGTATTCCTTTCGCCATCGACTCCAAAACTGTTCTGCAAGGTATTGAACTTGTCTCCACCTTTTCTTGCCATACATATCTTCTCTGATGAATTCACCTGGAGGAGGTAAGGCCCGAACAGATTTCATTGTCAGAAGATGATTAGGGGTGAGTGGTTCGAGGCTATGGGGATCACTGAGATTGTCAACAGTCAGAGGACGGCTGTTGACTATAGCCATAGCTTCATAGAAATAGGCCCGTAACGAAGCATCATTTAGTCTACCAGAGGAAAGAGCGAGTGGATCTTAGGACACTTCTCACAGTCCTTATATGTCTTTCCCACACCCCTCCTGAATGGCTAGCATGGGGTGCATTCATTCTGAAGTCGCACTGCCTATTTGCAAGAAATACAGCAAGACGATCTGCATCAACTTCCTTTAGAGCTTCTCTGAACTCATTTTTGGCTCCTACAAAGTTGCTTCCTGGGTCAGACCTGATCAGACGAACAGCACCACGTATGGCGATGAAACATCGAAGGCCGTTGATGAAAGCATCTGTCGACATGTCCTCGAGAATCTCAATATGGACAGCACGGGAACTAAGACAAGTGAAAAGAAGACCGTATCTCTTGTTCTCTTTTCTTCCTTGTTTTGTAAGGAATGGCCCAAGCAATCCATGCCACAGAAAGTGAAAGGAGGGATGGCTCCAACCGTTCTGGCGGTAGATCGGCCATCTTTGCTCCTCCATAGGTCTGCGTGGCCGTCTACAGATGACACATTGACGAATGTAGGATGCAACAGCCCGGTTGATTCCTGAAATCCAGTAGCCACTGCGCCTTATTTCGTTGATAGTAAGACCTTTACCTTGATGTTTCATCTTTTCGTGATGATAAGCAATAATCATCCTTGTGATGTGATGATCTTTGGGAATGATTGCAGGGTGCTTGAAGAAGTTGGGAAGAGAGGAGTTGCATAGCCTCCTCCCACCCTGAGTATGCCGTCGTCATGGAGAAAAGCGTCAAGAGCGTGCAAAGGATTATGCCGTGGTAGAGGGATTCCTTTGCTCAGCAGTTTTAGCTCTTCTTGATACACATTTTTCTGCAGAATTTTGATTAGATGATGTTCTGCCTCTTCACGTTCGGTTACAGTGGTGAGATTGTTTGATCTGTTATTGCTTATGCGTCTTAGAATGCGTGCAATTGCTCGTATAGTTAGCGACCAAGATGAGAACTTAGACAGACGATCAATGATGCTTGCGTGTTCCGTGGTTTTAGTACTGAGTGCTAGAACACTCCTGACCTCTGGATCTCCGACTGATAACTCTGGTACTTCCTCTGTAGCCAGCTTTATTTCCTTGTTCCATAAGAACTTAGGTCCGGCAAGCCAGGTAGATGATAAAAACTCACTGGCAGTCAAGCCCCGGGAGGCATGGTCAGCAGGATTCTCATTTGTCGGGACATATCGCCACTGTTGTGGGGCTGAGCTGAGCTGAATCTTTTGAACCCGGTTAGCTACAAACGTGTGGAACCGTCGGCTTCATTTCTTATGTATCCTAAGACCACTTTAGAGTCAGTCCAGAAGAATTCCTCTGCATTAATGCATCCCAATTCCTCCTTAAGCATGTTGCTTATTTTCACGGAAACAACTGCTGCTGTTAATTCTAGTCGTGGGATGGTTGTGACTTTGGTTGGAGACACGTGATTTTCCTACAACCAAGGCACAATGAACATCTCCCTTTTCGCTTTGAAGTCGCAGGTATGAACACTGGCGTAACCCTTCATACTGGCATCAGAGAAGTGATGCAGCTCTGTCTTAGAGACCCTTCCAAATCCAGCAGGTGTGTAGGTACGGGCTATGGTAAAATTATCTAAGTGGGCTAGATCTCTTTCCATTGTTCCCATTTATGTCGAAGCTCATCAGTAAGAGGATCATCCCAGCCAGTACCTCGCCTGCACATCTCTTGAAGAATGCTCTTTGCTTTGAGGACGACTGGCGCTACAAACCCAAGAGGATCGTACAGTGAAGCTACTGTAGATAAAATGCCGCGTCGCGTTGCAGGCTGTTCTTTGAGGCTGACGTTAAGCTTGAAGCGGTCAGACTCCACATCCCATTGAATCCGAGAGCTCTCTCGGTGGCAATTCATCAAATGAGGGATTCTTATCCTTCACGTTGGTGGCTCGTTCGAGAGTGGTATACTCTCTAATACCTTTTTGTCATTAGACACAAATTTATGTAGTCGGAGACCGCCCATGGCGCAGAGTTCACGAGCTTCCCTGGCAAGCTGAATGGCATCTTCGGTGTTTTCGACGCTATGCAGCCCATCATCCACATAAAAGTTCCTCATAACAAATCTTGAGCCTTGAGGGTAGATGTCGCGATTCTCCTTAGCTAGATGTTTCATCCCATAGTTTGCACATCCCGGAGACGAAGCTGCACCGAACAAATGTACCTTCATGCGAAACTCGGTGGGCTGTGAGTTCAAATTTCCTTGCTTCCACCAGAGGAAGCGCAAGAAGTTGCGATCAGATTCAAGCACATGGAACTGATGGAACATCTTCTGAATGTCGCACATCAACGCAACTGGGTGCTGTCGGAAACGGATGAGAACTCCACCTAAGTTGTTCAACATGTCGGGCCCAGAGAGGAGGTGCTCATTCAAGCTTGTTCCTTTGTATCTGGCTGAGCAATCAAAGACCACACGAAGTTTATCTGGCTTCTTCGCGTGACGCACACCTAAGTTGTTCAACATGTCGGGCCCAGAGAGGAGGTGCTGATTCAAGCTTGTTCCTTTGTATCTGGCTGAGCAATCAAAGACCACACGAAGTTTATCTGGCTTCTTCGTGACGCACACCATGATGGGGAATGTACCATCTCTCCCCTTCACTCCCACCGTCATTGACCTGCTCAGCATCTCCCTTCCCAATGACTTCCTCCATGACCTCAACATAATGTTCCTTATACCTTTTATCCCGTTGTAATCTCCTTTTAAGGTGAAGAAGGCGTGTAATAGCTGAGCCTTTGTTGTCAGGCAGGCTGGGTCTGGTTTTGAAGGGCAGAGGCATTTCATAATGTCCAGACACATTTTTCCTTATTCCCTTCTCCAGTATGTTAAGAAATGTGATGTCATCTTGTGACACAACTTTGCTGTCGTCATTGCCATCTTTGAAGTCAGACTCTAGAACGCGAATGACATCGGTAGGAGTTAACGGAGGTAGCTCTTTAACTGTAATTCTGTGACACAGATGATGTGTGCTCAACACATCCTGAGTTTGTAGTGAGCGCCCTACAATACTCCATCCTAAATCAGTCCTTACAGCATAGGGTTCCTCGTCGTCTCCTAAAGGACCTTCCTTGGTGCCATAGCTCTTGAGCAGTTGTAGCCAATCAAAAGACCTACTACACAGTCCTTCAGTGGTTGTATTTCATCCACTATTTCTGCCAGATGACTCCATTTTTTAGCCGTCTCACAAGTGGGAATGTGAGAGCGGTTGACAGGTATGCAGTCCTTTGTATAGGTGACCGGAAGATCGACTTGAACTGCAGAACTATATCCTCTAACACGAAGCCCAGAGACACCTTCGCTCGTGATCACCGTATCCCTGCCGCTCATAGTCGTCAACTTCAGTTTCACTGGATACTTGTCAGCATTAAGACCATCACTCACTTCTTGGTCAATGAACGTAGTATCGCTTTGAGTGTCGAGCAGTGCATAGACGAGTTTCTCAGTGGTTGGATCATTTTTTGATGAAACCCATACTGGTATCACCATAGAAGTGTTTGATGAGCTTTCACCTGCTACACTGAGTGACGTTGCAGCAGCACTTTGATTTGTTTCTGGTTCTGATGTAGTCCTTTCTCTTTTATAGTTGTCATCATGCAGGGCTGTAGGATGCTTTCCTTTACAGTGGTTACAGAAAAGACGATGACGGCAGTCTTTCACGCTGTGGCCGGGTTTCAGGCATCCATAACAGAGTTTCTTCTCCTTTATATATTTGCGCTCAACTAATACCATCTCAGTGAACTTGTAGCATGCGTGTAGTTGGTGTCTATTATCTTGACAAAAAATACATGAAACCTTAACTTTCCCTTGTTCTGACTTGTGTTTTTCATTTTTAGTGACTATTTGAGTGGTAAACACACTAGCTTTGGTTTTCTTCACATCTCTGAGGTTTCTCTTCTCAGTGATAGAATCTGACAAATGAAGGGCATAAAGGACGTAATGGGATTGCAAGCAATCTCGGCTTCGTCTGACGTGAATCTAGCAAACTCTTTGAAACTTGGGAATTCTTGATTTTCATTTAGACTTTGCGTGACTTGTCGGTTCCAGCGTAAAGCTGCCCAGTCTGGTAGCTTGTGAACGAGCTTCGATTTTCTTCCCAGTCGTTTAATATGTCGAGACCCTTGACATGAGGCATGGCATCTTGACAAGCATTCAAAAAATCTGAGAAGCGTCTCAGTCCTTCAGCATCCTTCGATGGAATTCTCGGCCAGTTGGTGAGCTTCTCTCTAAACGCTCTCTGAATAGCGAATGGCTGGCCAAAGCGACGATTTAGTTTGTCCCAGCGTCTTGGTATGCTTCATTGTCATTTCGGTAAAAGTTGCCATCTAAAGCCTGCCGTGCTGAGCCACCAATGTACTTTTTTAGGTAGTATAGTTTTTCGGCTGGTGTGATTGCCCTTTGGTCTATGAGTGAAGTGAATGCTGCCTTCCATTCAATGAATTGTATGGGATCGCCGTTGAAGACAAATGGCTCAGGAATAGGAAGCCTATTTAAGGCTATGTTGTCTTGAAAGAGCTGAGTGAGAGAGGGAATGTCTGTATGATGGGGCGTTGCAACTTGAGAGAGGGGCACTGTAGTTACAGGTGTATTCTTTGCTTCCATGTTCCTTTCCTTCTTGAGATAAATAGCATCCTTGTGATCTGTCTCCCTTTCGTAGATCTTCAACTTGGCTTGAGCAGCCCTTATCTCTTCGCTGCCTGTAATCGCTCCAACTTATGCCTTTGTGCCTCTAGTGCCTTGCGTTGTGCCTCTAGTGTCTTGTGTTGTTGTTCTTCTAGCTCCCTTATAGATTCCTTTTGCTTTTCTTCTTCCAGCAGCATCTGATAATTTGCTTCCTTTACTGCTAGTTCAGCTGCTGCGTCCACGCGTTTTACTATCATGGATGAAGTTATGGAGTAGAGATCGGACTGGCTGTGACTTGTCCAAGAAGCTGCGGATCCATAGACAGACTTTGCATAGTCGTGGCGGAGTAGTTCGTGAAGGCGGTGTCTTTCCTGCGGCTCATCAAACCCGCTTTCCTCATTTATAGCTCTGCTGTATGCAATGTTGATGATTTCTGTGGTCACAGCTTCACACGTATCAACTCTTCTTCTTATGTCGATGGAGGGTGAGTTGAGATTTCGAATGTCATAATAAATGTTCATCATGTTATCTTTACTTTTCTTAAGCTCGTGAATGAGAGGCCAGAGCTGACTCTCTGACATATAAGTCTTTAGCTGATCTCTTGCCTTCCTTGCGTGGAGCTTCCACTGTTCGTACATGGCAAACAGCCTTTTCTCTTTCTCTTGGCCTCTTCATATTGGTGTGAGCATCTTCTCTGTAAGATGGTGCGTGCGTTCAGAGCGTCTTGGACCTTCAAGAGCATTATCATCCTTATTAAATTTGTCTTGGAGATCAGTTAGGCATTGTTGTTCAACTTCATTTGTTTCCTTCAGACACGGTCGCTCTGATTGGTCTACCATTATGTGGGTTTCACCTTGTAAATCTTCATGCTGGTAACTAGCCATCTGCTCCTCCACCTCCATCTCATTTCCTGACTGTGACATTATCACTTATAAATTTTAACTCTAATGGCAGAAGAAGACCCCCTTAACTGATAAGAAGCCCTGAATAAGCACTGTATAAACATAAAATATCAGACCATCAATTTAAGCAGCTGACATATATGCATTAACATATAAACACTAGAATTATTGTAAATGTCAGTGTAAATACTACAATGAACAAGTTATCAACAATAATAAATCCAAATGAGAGAAATGTGAATGTTAAATCCTCAATAAACACTGTTAACTAAGTAGATAAATGCAAAATCCAAAAAACAAAATTCTATGTCCTTAATTAGACAAAGTCCATGTGGATGCCTACAGGCATGGGCACAAATATAATCACAGTTTATCTTGTTGCTCTTGTTGCTTAGCCGATGAGTATTAAATGTTCAGTCCGAGAAGCCGTTCATCCGTTGCTCGTCGTATCGTTGTACTATAGTAGATTAATACTCACGACCTTGCATCAATGTCCGTAAGTGTGGTTGTACTTGACCATTGCACGAAACTGTGAGACTGCTGTCCGAAGTATAGGTCAGGCGCGAGGAAGCAGCTTGATGGGTCCACGCTGATGCCTTGTGGTGGTGATGTAGCAGAAGCTGTAACTGGCGCTTTGAAGACCCTCCGTGGCCCGTTGTAGACAACAGTTATTGGAATCGATGCGGTCAAGCTCTTACTGTAGCTAACCCCTAGCCAGACAATGGTGAAGCGTACTGATGTTTCAAAAAGCCTTTATTTTGTGTTCAGCCGTCAGCCTTTCCTTTGCGAAACACAAAATCTACCTTTCCTTGATGAGAAACCTTTTCTTAGTGAAACACCGTAAGAGCTACAGAACAGATAAATAACAAATAAAACAATCAGCTCTTACAAACATAAACATGAATAGCCATTCAAAAGAAACCCCCTGTGATGTCACACGATGATGTCACAGATGTGGCAGTGACAACAACACATTAAAACACTTCACAGTTAAATAGATTAACCAAAATATTAATACATATACACATCAAACAAATCAATCATAGTACCTTGTTCCCGTTCCAGCTAGGTGCTTATTTATCCCTTACTTTCCTTAAGAACCTTGTGCTTAATTATCCCTTACTTTCCTTAAGAACCTTATGCGATTTCAGAGCATTTAAGCGACATGACTTTCCTTTACCATGGTGTACGTCACACTAACTAGTGGGGGGCAGAGTCAAAGGATTATACCGTAAGGGGGCGGGGCTAAAAGACAATACCGTATGGGGGCGGAGTTAAAGGACTATACCGTATGGGGCGGAAGAGACCAAACAAAATGGAGCTCAAAATCATTACCTTACTAACTCTTTTCTAAGAGTTAGTTACAGGCAGTGTGATGTGTATTAGAGCTCACTGTCACAGCAGGTCATTAGAAGTAGTGGAGCTCTAATGACGTCATTAATAGCGAGGACAAGACACACAGCAGTTTGGGATTCTTTTATTGACTTTATTGATTAATTGATTTGGAGTTAGATTGTGTTTCTGATCAAAGTAAGTTCATGTGTATGGAGTAAAAACAACCTGTACATTTCTCACTTCCAGACAGTATTATAAGATGTTAATCTGCTGGAAGGAGTTGAGTGAGTGAATGAGTGTCAGGTGTGTGTGATCAGCATGACGTAGAGGGGCTCCGTGCGGGCGGGGCACACACGGGAGAAGAAACAGAGTGCTTCGGGGAATGCAGAGGTTTGACAGCTGCCGAAGGGGGCGTGGCAGGGGGATCCCTGACAATAACTAAGTGGCTAAATACATTATTCTTTATGCATGAGCAAGCATTGAGCGGCCTACTTCAAGAACATTAGTTTACCATTATATCCTCTGATTAAGATTCGGACTGGACAATGTGCCTCCGTGAGCAGGTATCGTTAGCTGAGCACAAGAAGAAGTACAACCAATAAGTGATCATCTTAAATTAGAGATATTTATAATCTAAATTATAAATTGGAGTCAAATTTGAGGTTAAAATTGGATTAATGTAACAAAGTGCAATCTATTTGAGTAATCTTTTACAGCCGCGCGAGAAGGACTAACATGCAGCATACCTTCACCCACACCAGTGGATTCCGTCGTTGGGCCATTGGGTGGGCACCTTACAACATTAATATTTTTAGCTGAGCAAGCACCAATATAGCATAAGAAATGGAAAGAATGTAAAGTGCAAAAAATAATATTTGATTCTATTCACACACTGTACTGCACCTACCCACTGGATGAAAAATAAACAGTAATAATACCATAATTCCTTTTTTGCAAAATAAAGTTTTAGTTTTGTCCAGTTGCACATATATTTTTAGTTTCTTAATGTGTGTGTTTTTGTGATGTTTAAATTATTTTATAACTCATATCTATATGTCAAAAATCACAGTGGTGTACAGCTTTCATAGAATGTACATAGAGGAAATCGTTCACTCATTCTTAAATCTGTGTCACTGTGGGGTTTTTTTGTTTTTTTTCTGCAGGCAATCAAAACACGATTTGTGTCCGTTTTGGAAAGCAACAATGCAATACTGGCAGCTGTCACACTTCCTATGTTCAAACTGCGATGGTTGAGAGACCAGAGGAAGAAAGAGATGGTCAAAGGAATGCTCACAGCAGAGTGTCACAAGCTCATCCCTCACCCTGGTCCTGTTCAGCAAGCAGCCAAGATGCCTGCGTCTCCGACAACACCAGACTCAAGCTCCTTCAATGTGCAGGACTTTTTTTGTTTTGAGGAGGCTGATGATACCTTCAGCACCAGTGTTGGGCAGTAACGCATTACCGGTAACGCGTTACTTTTGACAGTAACTAATACTGTAACAGGTTATTTTTTTAAATGAATGATTTGGGCTGAAGTGTAGACTACAGTCTAACTTGCTTACAGCAGCGACACATTGTAGGATTGGTGGATGAACCACTGTAAACAGGAAGAAGACGCGCTGTGGGCGTGTCTCCGTTTATTCAGGTCTGTGCGGCAGTAATGGCGAGTCGAGGCGAGAGCAAGACGAGTTTCTCAAAGTGGAAATATGCTCATTATTTCACTTTAGTTGAGTATAAAGACAAAAACTGTTTAGTCTAATGTAAGCTGTGTCTTTCTGGTTCGAAGCTCGTATCTACTGCGATAGCAACACCTCCAGAAACTCCATGCCTGAGGAGCTAGAAGCTAGAAGCTAACCCGGTGTTCTGTTCTACATTGTGGATAGTTTTCATACTTCAGCTGTGAAAGGAACATGTTTAAGAGCTCAACACAACAGCAGAAGCCACTAGTTTTTGATTGTGAATATATTATTCAGCTTGTTTTGTTATTTATTTCAGAAATCCTTGTGATATATTCAGTTTGTGCTGCTCTGACTTTAATAAAATAATGTTTAAAAATGACTTTGTGTTTAAGTCAGTTTTGTGTTTGTAGACCATAACACATAAAAGGGCATTAATGGGAACATTAAAGAAGGTTCTTTTAAAAAGTAACTAAAAAGTTACTTTTAACAGTAACACATTACTTTTTGGTGTAAATAATCAACTAAGTAACAGAGTTACTTTTTGAATGAAGTAACGAGTAACTGTAACTAGTCACTATTTTTTAGTAACGAGCACAACACTGTTCAGCACTGTGGAAACTGAAGTAATGACTTGAGAACAGCCGAAACAGGGATGGAGATCCTTAAACAATTTGCCACAATAAAGGAAATTTCTCTGAAGAAATGCAGCTACTCCATCCAGTGCACCTGTGGAGAGACTTTTCAGCCTGGGAAGTCTGGTACTGTCTCCAAAGAGGAACAAGCTGTCTGACCAAAGGTTTGAGAGACTTCTTCTCATGCAGTACAACCACTGGTTTGGAGGGTAAAACTCAAACAGTAACAGCTGTAGAACAGAGTCCAGCTCCATCTCATGTTCCAGATGTGCAGGATGTATCCATGGCTGCAGCACCTCAGAAGCGCTTAACTATTTACATGTTGGAGTCTGCAGATTTTGAAATGCAAATCAAGATGGCACGTAAGTGTTGCACTCACACACACACACACACACACACACACACACACACACACACACACAAAAGCAGTTTCAGTAACTCTCTCTCTCTCTCTCTCTCTCTCTCTCTCTCTCTCTGCAGATGATCACCTGTTGAAAATCCACCCGGCTGAAGCGAATAAAATTATATATATGATGTGTAGACTAAAACTCCTCTGCATTTTTCTTTCAGTGAATGAAGATGCTCTTTGGCACAAAGAAAAAGAGGAAGAACAAGAAGAAAAAAATATAATAATAATAATAATAATAATAATTTTTTAAAATATGATATTAATATTGCATGTTATTATATTTTTTATGTTTATATACTTCTTTTTTTTTCTTAATATATTATTTAGGAAAATAAATAAAGACAATCCACAATGTAAATGTTTTCGAGTGTTTTGAATCGTGATTATTAAACATTTTATAAGAACTTTAAGAGGAACTTGTCAAGTGATTGTGATACACATGCATGAAAGAAGAACATTTTAATAAATATTTTCCTGAAACCAGCAACAAATCAACATCACACTTTTAAACCTTCATTCGTACATATTTATAATATCAAAGCTTTTAATGTATCAATATTTTTAAAACTACAATAGCTCTTTTTTAGCCAGTGACATACAGTGCAGTATTATAGCCTGATGATTTTCATTTATTTCATAGAGATTTTATACAAATAGTTTGTAATTCTTCTTTCTAATTTTATTCTGCATGTGTGGGTGTTTCCTTTATTTGTGCACCAGCTCTCATAACAGTTCCTACTGCTGTAACTGTATAATAAAGGCATTTAAAAAACTATATATATATAAAAAGTGTCAACGTCCAGCTGGTTTAGCATCTCCATCATGAATTCCACTGATGCTTCATCTGCTTTAGAGTCACGTCCATCCACCAACACTACACGGATGTGGAGTTCACTGACACGTACTGTTTCATTTCACTAATTCTCCAGGGCAGACCCCCGAGTAGATGTCAGAGGGGTAGAATCAAATCTGCCCTTCCCATGTGATGTTATTGGAGTAAACATGAATAAACCTCTACCTTTTCCCAACTCATCCCCTTAATCCTTTTTTAAAGGAAAGAACAGTATGTAGAAATAAAATCCACCCTCCTATAAAATCTACAGCTTTAAACCCATCTTGTAATCTCACTGAACTGAAGCATTGATTCACTTAAATCATTTGTATCATTTGTAATGTATTATTAGTGCAAGTGCAGCTACATGTAGAGCTGCTACTAGATGAAAAGGATTAGAGGTGATGTAGGGCTTTTGTGTGTGTTTTCAGAAGAATCCAGACTCTGGTGAGGACTATGAGGTCTGTGCTGGTGATCACTAAATTGACTGAAGATCACGTTTACGTTCTTAGTGGTTTTTCATGAGGAACATAATCAGGAGGCCCCCAATATGTTCAGATTGAGTTTATAATTGTTCACATCATAAACATATAAAGTTCATATATATATATATATATATATATATATATATATATATATATATATATATATATATATATATATATATAAATAATTAGAATAATAATAATGATGATGATAATATGTTCAGCAGGTTGACAGAATAATTTACGAGTCACTGTTCTATGTACAATAAAACATTTTATTTTTAATGACTGAAAATGCTACAAAAATGTCAAAAGATAAAGTATTATTAATGCAAACACACAAAGGTACAAATACAAATACAAAACTATAGATACAAATAGCAGTAAATCCACAAAAGTAAAACACAACTATATAATATTAGCAAAAATATTTATAAACAGTAAAATGATATCAAGTCTCTGAGTGGCTTAAAATACCGGAAATAAATAATTAGAGGAGCAGAACTGGAAGAAACAGCAGGTGTGGCTGCAGATGAAGGACTGGATGCAGATAAAGGACTAAATGCAGATGAAGGAATGGATGCAGATGAAGGACTGGATGCAGATGAATCACTGAATTCAGATGAATCACTGGATGAAGGAGATGGACATTGACTACCAGGCTGTAAAGGCACATATTGTAAATTATTAACTTAAGCATAATAATGATGATGATGATGATGATGATAATGACATATGAAGATCTTTTTCAATTGCATGAATCTGCATTGGTACATTTACATTAGGTTTGGCTGCTGAATTGTTGCTGAAGGATCCAGCAAACTGTGACTTTGTAAAGTAAAAAAGAGGCGACAGAACAGACTGACATTCATGTAAAATCATACGTGTGCTGGAAAAGTAAAGATCTGATTTCCCTTTTGAAGAAAACACAAAATCTTCTATCCAATAAAAGACAATATGACTATAAAATATAAAAATAATGAATGAGCAGTGATAATGTAAGTGCAGGCTGTATAATGTGGGGTTGGAGGTAGGGGGCGCTACAGCAGTAGGAGTGGAGTAAAGCAGGTGGAACACTTGCAGCAGGTGGAACACTTATGACCTGGTAAAAGAACAATAAAGAGTGTGGAACACAGGTTTTATTTACCTTTTAGTCTTGGTATTTTTTACAGATCTAAATAAGAAGAAACATTGAAAATCTAACATTCACACATTAATATGTTTAATCCACAATCATCTCTGTACACTAGTGAGAGTCTGAGGGCAGAAGTGAAGTGAAATGAAGATCTATAAATATAACACTATAATATAAAACATTTTAATAAATGGTCTCATAAAGGCAAAATTAAAAGGCAATTTTAAAAAATACAAATCTATTGTAATTGAGGTTATGGTACCTGTGTTTAATCATGTTCTCTTATAAATTTTTGTCTGCACAAACCTTATGAAACAGATCAAACCATTTCTTCTGATGGGAAGCAGCTTCAGAGCAGAACCCCAGTGCCCACTCATCATTCTCTACCGCCACAGGCAGACGTCCACTCATCGTCCTCTAAAGCCTTGTGTGACTTTTTAGACATGTCTGGGACATTTAAAACATGTTTTGTTTTATAGCTAAGAAATAACTATATTTACATACTAGTAACACAAACACTAACCCACAGCACTACTTAAAAGGCTACTGTATGTGCTACTGTACTATAAATACAGTTACACACTCATAACAATAACATTATTAATGACAGATAACAACATTTAAACCACAAACAAAATACGTCTGCTACATTTGCGTGTTCACCATATGGCCTAGACATGGTCACCAAGGTAAGAAACATTAAGCTCAGCCTGTCAGGATGGTCGAGTGGTCTAAGCCGTTGCATTCAGGTCGCAGTTTTCTCTAAAGGTGTGGGTTCGAATCCCTTCTGACAAGTGTGTACCTTTTTGGTCAGTTTTTCTGAACTGAGCCCATGCAGGGGAGACTTGTTGAGTTGATGTTGATACTGAAAGAACATGAGTTCCTTCATTAATAAATGCCATATAATTTTATATGAGCCTTCTTTCATTGGGAATAAGGGTAAGAATGTAGTGCTTGCATGTGATTAGCAGAGAGGTGGACATAGATTGAGATCACAGATAAGAACGAGTATCACTTCAGAGTGGAGAAAAGTAAAACCAATTTTAAAATCCTATTACTTCCAATTTATGCATGTGATCAGTACATGGGTCTAAGGCGGTCTAAGGCGCTGCGTTCAGGTCGCAGTCTCCTCTGGAGGTGTGGGTTTGAATCCCACTTCTAAAAAGTGTGTACCTTCTTGGTCAGATTTTCTGAACTGAGTCCATGCGGGGGAGACAAATGATTCGCATTTTCTGTTGACAGTCCGATTGAGAGGCAGGTCAAACGTCAGAGGAACCTCATCCATATTTATGATGTGGTGCGGCCCGATTCAGTGGGAGCGCACACGATTTGATATAAAGAATTTCATTGGTTCACCTTAACCCATCTGGCAATTTCATTGGTCTAATGTTATGGGGCTCAGGTTTTTGGCTTAAAGGAAAAACCCGGGAAAAATCCATAAATTAACTGCTTCATTGTTGAAGCCGTGGGGTTCAAAGCATGGGAAAAAAGAAGCAGCGTATAGTCTGGAAAATACGGTAGATGGTTTTGACAACGCACATGATTGCCTTAAACACATTGAACAAGAGACCTCTTGAAGGCCCGATCTTTTAGACACGGCCCTGGAAGAGGGGGATTGCCTATATGTAGATGGTTCATGTTCAAAACCTTCTGATGATGTGTATTTATGTGGATATGTGGTTGTAAGTTTACCTGATGAAATAGTTAAAGCTAAATCATTACTATACACAAGCTGCAGAGTTAGTGGCACTTACAAGCGCATGTCAGTTTTCTGAAGGTAAAGTAGTGACTATTAATATGTGTAAAACTAGAATAAATCTGGTTTGGACAGTTAAATACAGTGCAGTATTGCAGCCTTATTTTAGTCAGTCCAGTCTCTGAGCATAAGCACTGAATCACTTGGAATTTACTCGGTCAATAATAAAAACTCTTTGCTATAGTTGTGAGGTGACTGATACACAAAGCCATGGAGCAGTTGGACACTGGGGAGACAATCAGATGAATGAAAGTAGAAAATGTGATAAAACCCTAAAGTTTATTGTGAGATTTGAGTCGTGATCGTTCAGATGCACAGTGTAGCAGCAATGACACAAACTTCACTTCACAACAAGAGCAAAAATACATGAATGAAAAAATGAATGAAATTAAAATTCAAAAAATGGAAAAAAAAATCCAATGTTATTTAAACTTTGGAGAAAAAAATCTTATGTTCTGTTATTCAATTCTCTCATACTGACCACTGGATGTTCTACACGGCACCTCATGGTAAAGACTCTCTGATGACAGGAGACTCCACCATGATGCCGAGGCGATAAGAAGATCAGTAACATCCTGACACTGAGTTACAGTACAGTGGTCGGGGTCTCGTAACTCAGACCCCATGTCCGAATAGACATAACAATTGTGGCTCAATACTCAAATTAGTTTTAGCTGTTCACTAATCATTTACCAATAAGTTACAAAACTTAAAATAATACATAACAAACCAAATGAAGACATCTTCCAGTCACGAATGAGAAGGAGAAAATCAGCTTTATTGCAGTCACTTCAGACCCGTCCCATGGAGCTCTCGGGAGAATCATCCTGACAGCAATGACACCGTCAGCTTTCACATGCGAGTGTGAATTTGATATAAACAATCCTTATTTTTTATATCTCACACCTAGTAAAATGTACATATTGTGTCTAATATCTCCTCCCTCACAATTTACGTACATCATTGATTTTATGGGGCTTTGCATATCCCACCTTTTGCTCACGAGTTTTCTGGTAAGTTTCTACCTATTCTTAGTAAAATTCCACCCATATCCAGGAGGCCTCGTTCACCTCCATACGATTCTAATTTACATGTACAAAAAATATCTCTTGATGGAGACCTTGTCTTAAAAACATCCCTGATCGTGCACTTTTCTAAAAATCTCGTCTGGGTTTTTTTTCCTATGTCTGCAAATCATCCTTTGTTTTGTTTTGTGTAGACTTTGTATAAAACGTGTTTTTTACTAGTTTTACAAACCAGGGCTTTAGTTTTAACACACCAGCACTTTTCTCCAAATGCTTTTCCTAATTTTCATAGCTCTCGTCTTTTACTTAGTTTTACTTAAAATCTTCTTAAAATATATTTCTTATGCCATAATACTTCTTTATATAACATTTCCTGTCTTACTCTCATCCTGCCTGCATCTTAAGCTCATGCTCTCTCATGCTTACTTCCTGTGTGTTTTGGACAGTGTACCTCTTATACAAATTCTTGCAACTATTCTCCTCGTTCTTTATTATCTGACGATGTGTTGTGCCTATTAACCTATTACTCTTCTCATTTTATATTTATATATATTTTATATGATTTTTTTCACCTACGTTTCTACTTGTGTTTTGAAAATATGTGCATATGCTGTTTGAGTATAGTTAAGGCATGTTGCCTGCATGCTGTTTGCTTATTTTACTATTTTTATTTTACATTATATTTTCCTATCTTTTCCTTCCGGCCGACACACTTTGCCTGGTGTACGTGGTCACCACTTTTTACCGGCCATGGCATATATCTGTTTTCTGGAGTGACTATTGTTCCTCATATGCGTCTCTATTTTCCACCTCGAATATCTCTTCCAGTTCATACTCATGACACCTCTACATTTTTCCCTTATTTTCCTAAAACTGCACAAACCTGAGAAATGAGAAACAAAGACACATTCTGACATCCTGAGTCAGTGTAGCAGACTGTTAACATAAACTACAGTCCAAATCCCAACCCTCAAAGCTCCGGTTCTTACTCTGTTTTGTTTCTGCGTGGACTATTTCAGCCTGGGGGTCGTAAGTTTTTGGACACTTTGTTTTTGGTGTTTTTTTCCTACGAGGACATTGTATTTTACCTGATAGTAGTAGTGCACATGTTTGATCTAAAATAATGAAAGTGATGAGACGGAACTCTTTGTACAAATAATCACACACACACACACACACACACACACACACACACACACACACACACACACACACACACACACACACACACACAGTGTATATGAATATATAGGTGCTCTAATAAAGTGTTTGTAATACATGAACACAATTAGTATCATTGTACACACAGTAACATGGTCATTTTTAAACATATGCACAGAGTCGTTAAAGACTCCTAATATAAATAATACAAAATTACTGTAACATATAAATATCGAAAAATGGCCCTGAATCCTGTATGTACTGTAGATGTTTTGTTTGAAGTGTTGTGATCATGAAGATGAAATCCTGCAGGTTATTTGGGTTTGTACTGAGTGATAGTTGTTTCATAAACACCTTCTTATAAAATCCAACTCAAATGTTAAATAAAAATTCACTCTAAATTTGTAATCAGCGGCGTCTCACCATCACATTCCACTACGGGAGCGCAGGAGGAGGAGATGCCCGACTGCATGGAATACAGGAGAACATCAAATCCCCTACCATTAGATAACTGCAGAACACAGTGTAAATAACGACATATTTTCCTTCAATAAATCTGGAAATGCAGCCATTACGCTCTCACACAGTCGTTACTCTCTTTATGTTCTCATTTTCAGTCCTAACTATAATGATGTTCATGACAAAACTGGCATGAAGAAACATGTTCACATGTCACATTTTCATCTTCAAATTGTATCACTGGTGATGATGCCACTAATTCATGCTGATTTTGCCAAGGTGTTAATGATCAGTGTAATTACTGTAAACATATAAATGCTGTGGTGACCCCCGTGTGTAATGCTGCATGATGGCACTGCTGGAGGATTACACCAATGGAAGATTAAGGAGAGAAAGAGTCTCCAGGGACCATGATGATTTCTCGGCCCATGATGATGACTAAATAATAATCTGATTTAGATTCCTACAGCTGTGCTCCTGGATCTATGTGATCTATGCAGCTGCAGGACGTGATGACTGGCTTCTTGGTGACTTTAACAACATGTAGAAATTGTAAACATTGTCCTGATGTAGTCTATAATATGACAGGTGACAGAGGCATCACCCCTCAGACGCTCCTCACCTCCAGAAATGCAGATGTGGAGCTCTGGATGTCTCAGGTGGAAGACTTTATACCACCCGGAAAAAGTGTGTAAGATTATCAGGGTGTGTGGTGTTTTGCACAATGTGGCACTGAGGACCAGTTTCCTCTCCTCCTGACCTCCCTCCCCTCAGCATTATGACCCCGAGCCACAGCCCCTGCCCCACAAGAGGATATAAACTAAGTGGAAGAATCCATGAGGAGGTCATACAGCGTTTGTAAGGAAGACAAAAATAATGGTTGTTATTAGTGTTTATTGTGACTCTTTGTAGTAAAAGATTAAAATCAAGATTTAAAAAAAGATTAAAAAAAAGATTTGACAAGACAGAAATAAAAATGATCAAAAGGCGAGACGATCTACAAGATACAATAGCTTTACACTCAGCTTTATACTATTGACTATAAGTGTAAAACTATTATAAATAGCCATAAGAGAAACAGAAAGAGGAAAAAGGCATGTTCAGACACTCTGTTTCTCTTGTCGTCTTCTTTTTTTTCTATTTCTCCTTTTCTTTTGAATGTTTTCTTGTCTCAGCTGAGCAACAATTTCCTCCCATCGCTCTCGGACTCTCATATAATGATCTGTTTTATTCTCTGAAGTCTTCTTTTCTTCCTCACAGAGATTCTGGGTATCCTGGAGCCCCCTGTTGGTCTGAAGCTGTAAGTTGTTCCTCTCCTCTATGTCAAGTTTAGTTTTCTCTCTTTCATCCTCTTGTTTTTCTTTAAAATCCAACGTGGGCTCAAACTGAGCAACACGTTCCTCCAGTCGCTCTTTCTCTCTGATCAAATGATCTCTCTCCTGCTCTGCACTATTTTTATTTTCTCACAGTGATTCTGAGTATCCTGGAGCTCCATGGTGGTCTGTTCCAAAGTGAGCTTAAGCTGAGCAACATGTTCCTCCAGTCGTTTTGTTCTCTCTTCCAGCTCTCTCTCTCACATTTTACAGTTTTCTCCAGTTCCTCATGGATTTTCAGGGAAGACTGGAGCTCCATGGTGGTCTGATCCAAAGTGACCTCAAGCTGAGCAACATGTTTCTCCACTTTCGTTTGTTCTCTTGTCCAGCTCTCTCTCACATTCTACAGTTTTCTCCAGTTCCTCATTGATTTTCAAGGAAGACTGTAGCTTCATGGTGGTCTGCTCCAAAATAAACTCAAGCTGAGCAACACGTTCCTCCAGTTGTTTTTGTTCTCTCGCCCAGCTCTGGCTTCTCTCAGTTATGTCCTGTTCCTGCTGCTTTTGCTCAGAAGCCAAAGTAGCCTCCAGCTTTTGCACCGTCTGTAGCAGAATGGCCTTCTCTTCTTTCTCTTCTGTTATCTTCTCTATCATTAGAAGAAAATGCATCCAAGTCTTTCTCTACTTTCTCCATGTGTTCCAGCTTCTCCTTCATTTCAGCAATCTGCTTAGTTTTCTTCGATCTTCTGGTTTGAAAAAACTTTCTCAACCTTCTGAAGAGCTCCATGTTTATGCCTCTTTACTCACAAGCAAAAATCTCGGAAATGAGAGAAACAGAGACGCGTTTCCAATTATAGACGTTGCCTTACTGTGACGTCACAGGCAGATGCCCGCCCTCCGTCTGTGACGTAACCCGGTCTCTTTTAACCTGACACTATGCGCATGCGCACATTACAGAGGTATAGAGCGGATAAAAGATCATGTTTTCACAGCTTTTCTGTTGTTCCTGAGAGAAGAGCGATATTACAGTCATAAATAAGATAAAAACGGCTGTAAACTGTGTATAAAGCGAGTGAATCCGAGTTGAGAACCGGAAGTTGACCGGAGTGACTCTATGAATGTTGCAGAATCATAAATGACCAGTAGGTGGCAGTGTGATGTGTATTAGAGCTCACTGTCACAGCAGGTCATTAGAAGTAGTGGAGCTCTAATGACGTCATTAATAGCGAGGACAAGACACACAGCAGTTTGGGATTCTTTTATTGACTTTATTGATTAATTGATTTGGAGTATGATTGTGTTTCTGATCAAAGTAAGTTCATGTGTATGGAGTAAAAACAACCTGTACATTTCTCACTTCCAGACAGTATTATGAGATGTTCATCTGCTGGAAGTTCATGTTTAATGCTGCATGTTTTATAGTATTTATGAGCTGGAATAAATGTCCAAACATCTTAAATCAACACTGAGTGATTTTTTGGTAGATATTAGATCTTTTACATATTATTAATTTTTAATATCTGTGATTTAAATACACATTTATAAATATAAAGGCTTTTAGTGTATATTAGAGATTAGAACATAAACCGACACAAATTAAATACAATAAAAATTTATTAACTGAAATAAAACATCAAAATATAAAGTTTCAAAATAAAATCTATCAATACATTTAAAATTATAACAATATAATAATAATAATAATAATAATAATAATAATAATAAGTTAAATACAGTGCAGTATTACAGCTTAAATATTTGAATTTATTTCAGATCAATTTTATTCATCCATTAAATAAATGGTGTCAGCGTCAGAGTAGTGTATTTACATGATCTGTTTCAGGGTTTTCACGAACACAACTCTGTTATTACTGTTCTCTTTTCACAGCGCCGTCTCTTTCAGTTCTAATGAAAGTTCTCATGTATTAAGAGGGAATTTTATGAATGATCAATAATGAAACACCTTCATTACTGTTAGTTATTTACATATTTATTCACAGTAATAAAACTATTTCTGTAAAAAGAAAGAAATAATAAATAAAAGCAAAATAAATAAAATGATGAATTCAGTGGAGCAGAACGACAGCACGATGACCTGAAAGTGAAAAACAGAGATGTGTTACTTTACATAATGTGTGTGTTTGACCGGTACACAGTGTGTGTTTAGTAAAGTTTTGTAGGACATTATGAGGACAGTATGACTTACGCTGTAGATGGAACCACTGCATGTTCCTGGATGGATGGAGGTAGGGCTTGGTGTGGCGGCTGCTCCCTGTCCACTGCTCAGCCATAGTGATACACAGTGACCTCCTGCTCACCAGCTTTCCATTCAACTCTCTGATGGCATTAGTGTCTTCATCCAGAGAGGAATATCAGACAAATCAAAGCCTTTGGACCGTCCATTGTGCAGTACCACCTGTAGAAGTGAGTGAGGAGATACAGAAAGCAAAAACATGAGCATTACATCACTCTCATGTGAAAACCATGAGAAATAACAAGCACTGTCTGTATCCCATAATATAAACAGAACAGCTGTGTTCTTTTATCATCAACGTTCTGGTCTCACTGGTGAATGAACAATGAAGCACTTTTATTTAAAGGTCATTTTCTGAGAGCAGAAACTTGCTGCAAGTGTAAACTGGTTCTGGTATAATAGAGGATCTAATCCTAATTCCTACAGAAAACAGAACAAATTCAGCATCCAATGTTTGAGTGCATGTGTGTGTTTGCATTGCTGACTTTAATAATACACACTGATCAATCACTCAGTATTAAACCAATTATTACATGTGACCAAACACAGCTGTGACCAAAACCTGCTCCAGATCATGAAGGTCTCTATAAAACACACTGGAAATAGAATCAGAATAGTTCCTGTGTGTCCAGTCTGAGAGGCTGTGGTGTGAATCCCCTGTTCCACTGCTGCTGGTTTTCTTTTCCAGGATTTGCAACTGGAACATCTGTAGATGCAGACAATCATCTCATGTTTGCATCCAATCAGAAGGTAAATTTTGCTAACATGAAAAGTTCTCTTCTGTTTTGAATCTTTAACTGCACTTAACACAAAACTAATCGGACGGCTTTGACTCACTCTGTGGATGGATGTTCTTGTTGGCGTTGGGTCTTGGGTCTGGGCAGGGTTTTGAAGGCAAGATGGTTTCTACCTTCATGCCGTGACTTCGTCCCTGGGTGGTCTGAGAGGGACTTAAGTACACAGTCCTGCTGCCCAGCACCCTGCCGTTCATCTCCACGATGTCTACTTGAGCCTCATCAGGAGATGAAAACGTCACATACCCGAAGCCTTTTGAGCGTCCGTTCTCCATCATGACCTGTACGGGACAGCGAGCAGAAACACAAAGCAAAGAGTGCACATCAAACGTGTTAGAGGTTCACAATATCAGAGCTCTCCACATTCAGAAAATACTCCAGCTGAGTACAGGGAGGAAACCCCAAGTTACTGAAAACGAAGGAAAATGTAAGGATCAGTAGTTATAAATGACCTGTGCAGTGAGGACAGTCCCAAATCTCAGGAATGCTTCCTACAGGTCCGTCATCCACAGTACAGTCCAGATTTCTCAGCAGCAGTGTGACTGTCTACAGAACAACATCCAGTGTGTTCATCACTTCAAGAGTCAAGTCAAGTCAAGAAGCTTTTATTGTCATTTCAACCATATATAGCTGATGCAGTACACAGTGAAATGAAACAACGTTCCTCCTGAACCCAGGTGCTACATACAACAACATAAAACAACAGTAACAGAACAGAAGAGCACAGGGCCAGGAACTTAGATCCTCACCACATAAAGTGCATGTGTGCAACTGGTGCAAACAGTGCAAAAGACAACACAGGACAGTGCAGGACAACACAGGACAGTGCAGGACAACACACAATACACAAAATATAAAAAAAAAAAAATAGCAATAGCTCTGCCAGTAAAACCTGTCGTGACAGAATAAGGTGCACAGTAGCAGAAAAATGTAAACAGAGAAATGTAAACAGAATTGTGCAATTCTACAAAAGCAGCAATCAAATCAAATCAAAACCTGAACAGTGACCAAAGGATTGGACAAAATATTGTGCAAAAACAGCAAGTCCTGGAAGATCAGCAACAAACGGCATGTAAACATTTTGCGATAATGAATGAAAGGTGTGAATGGTGCTGAAACCTGGGTGTGTGAAGTTTATGTGTGTTGAGTCCGGTTGTACAGATCAGTCACTCAGTTGTGTGTAAGTGTGTGTGTGTGTGTGTGTGTGTATGTGTGTATGAGAGAGAGTTCAGTTTAGATGTTTGTTGAGGCTGATGGCTTGCGGGAAAAAACTGTTGCACAGTCTTGATGTGACGGCCCGAATGCTTCAGAACCGTTTCCCTGATGGTAGGAGGGTGAAGTGTGTGTAACGGGTGTGTGTGGTCATCCACAATGCTGTGTGCTTTGCGGATGCATTTACATTCATTTACATTTCTTTAGGTTAAAAAAAAACAGGAAACATTCAGCATTAGACTTTTGAGTAAGTTGTGCTGTGTGAGTCGTGATAATCAGATTTATGGTGAGACATAAACACCTTCAACAAAGTCACACTCATAAATAATATTTTACCTGATTATCTACACACAGTTATACATTTTCTCACATTCTCTAAAGTCTCCAAAAGTCCAAAGGACTTCAGCCTGTTCTTTTTGATCCTCCACCTTCTGCTCCTCAACTTCTGCTCCTCCACCTTCTGCTTCTCCACCTTTAAAGAAGTGTCAGATAGAGATGGGTTATATATAACATTCAACATGTGCCCAATATTACAAGAAGAGTATCTGTTCTTGATGAAGCCTGTTTGTTCAGGTGAAATAACACAAGGCAGAACTTTCTCCAGACGGCAGGTCAGAGTTTTTGCTAAGATTTTTGTATCCTGGTCCAGGTGATTTACCAGAAGGCAGACTTGCTAAAGCTATTTCTGTATCAGATATAAACTCATCCAAATGTAATGCTGTACCCACACTTATTGTAGGAATACATAAATTTTGAAAAAGGCCTCTAATGTTGAAGTGTCAGCAGATAAAGGAGCAGTATATAGTGATTTATAACATTGGAGGAAACAGTCATTGATTGTTAATACTGGAGTGTAGTGGTCATCATGTCTGTTTTACATGCAGAAGGTCTTGGGTTTGACCCACAGTGGAGATATGCTCTTTTTTCTCCATTACTGATACAAGCACAATGCAGAAACATGCTGTTTATTTATTTTTAGGATTGAGTAACAATTTGTAATATATAAACCTTATTCATGTTTACAACCTGCATGGTCCCACTGGGAGTTGAACCCAGAACCTTCTGCATGTAAAGCAGATGTGATGACCACTAACCTATGGATCCACACAATTACCTGCACAGCATAAATAAGCAGAAATAATGATTCAGGTAACATGTTTTCAGATTGCAACAATCCAGTTTTGGGAAACTCAATGTACCCTCAGCTTTCTATTCTCAGTTAAGTTATTTTCAAATACTGTAGTACATGATTAATTCATTAATATGAGGAAGATTAATCCTCATCATTGATCCTCATAGAGTGACTGAGAGGAGCTACTCTAAAAAGCTGGAAAATCAGTTTTCAGCCAACGACCCTGCTTCAGTGAAGGAAGGCCTGAGAGACATGGTGCAGTCATAAAAACCTGGAGCTTAACACGCTCAAAACAGTGGAGATGATTGTGGATTTTAGGTAATCCCCCAGGTTTCCCCCAACTCACCATCATGAACAGCACTATGGCAGCAGTGGAGTCATTCAGGTTCCTGGGCACCACCATCTCTTAGGGCATGTAATGGGACAATCACATCGACTCCATTGTTAAAAAGGCTTAACAGAGTATGTACTTCCTTCACCAGCTTAGAAAGTTCAACAGGAGTTGCTTTAATAGCTGTCTGGTTCTGCTCAGCTGTAAAATCAGACATCAGAGGACTACAGAGGACAGTTTAGATGTCTGCAATGGTTATCGGTGTCCCCCTGTCCACTTTTCAAGAACTGTATACATCCAGAGTGAGAAAAAGGGCTTTGAAAATCATGTTAGCCACTACACTAGACTATAGACTACTGTAACGCTTTACTGTCTGGGTGTGCAAGTAAGTGCATAAATAAGCTTCAGTTAGTCCAGAATGCAGCAGCAAGGGTCCTCACTAGATCTAGGAAATACGACCACATCACCCCTGTTTTAATTAGTCTACACTGGCTCCCAATCAAATCTCGCATTGATTATAAAATATTACTACTGACGTATAAAGCACTTAACGGTTTCGCACCGCAGTATCTGAGTGAAATTCTGTACCAGTATGATCCTCCACGCCTACTTAGATCAAAAGGTGCTGGCTATCTGTTGGTTCCTCAAATAATGAAGACTACAGCAGGGGGCAGATCTTTCTCTTATAAAGCCCCACAGTTATGGAACAGCCTTCCAATCAGTGTTCGGGACTCGGACACAGTCTCAGTGTTCAAGTCGAGGTTGAAAACGTATTTATTTAGTCAAGCCTTTGATCAGTAGATTTTTCTTAGGTAAAGGCACAGATCTGGAGGGAGCATGGATATAGAGTGTTTGGTGAACTGGTATATTTGTATGCTGTCGTCCCCTCACATTCACACGTTCACTCAGGTTTGTTGACGGTGGTGTGGTGGGTCTTCTCTTATCCCAGAGATCCCTCATGTCTGTGTTACCTTCTGGTTCTCCCTTTTAGTTATGCTGCCATAGCGAGTCTTGCCGGAGTCCAAACTGCACAGTGACATTAACTTTCATACACCAATAGTTACACTTAATAATCCATATCCTTCTCTTCCCGTCACCCTCTCTCTCTCTCTCTCTCTCTCTCTCTCTCTCTCTCTCTCTCTCTCTCTTTCGGTCGAGTTAAACATGCTCCTGAGGCTCCAGTGACCACTGTTCCTGCCCCTCTCCCCTCCTTGGATCTTCACACTTCTGTGCAGCTCGGGACGGTCTCTCATCAACACCTTGGGTGGTTCCATGTAATTCCGGAGTAGAACGGGTGCTTTGAGGACAGATTGGACTGTAGTTGGTGTCGGTGGTCTGCAGCACTTTATTTTACAAATAAAAATGAATTGAATTGAATTGAATTACACAATGGAACCAGTTAAGGGACCCTAATGGTGGAATTTATTGCCCTCTAACAGGATATGGTTACTTTATATTTACTTTCATTGTATTTTTTTATTTAAAAACTTGGCCACCTAGCACATGGAGCTTTTGTCTCTCCTTATTGTTTTACGACCACTTTTGTGTGTGAAGCAGAGGTGATCACAACCACGCTAAGCTCCTGAAATACTAGACATTTGCTGATAATTCAACATGATGATATATTTTCTGTGTTTTAGACCGGATGTTATGTGAAGCACGTTATGTTGTACATCTAAGATCATAAATAACCACAGGGTTAACAAGGCTAAGAATCCCCTATAACTATAACTCAATAATCACGTGTTTAGCATTAACGTTAGCCAAAACTGATTCACAGAAAGCAAAACACGGACGGTGAAATGGAACTGACCAGCTGGCAGAGGATTCTGTCTGGTCTTTAAGCCGTCCTCTAACGCAAATCAAGCAAAGATTTATCCAAAAAGAAAGATTCATTCTAATTTAGCATTTGTAATTAGCATTAGGCGTATGACTGTGTATATGGCTTTTGTATGATTCTTTGACTTAAATACTAAAGATTCTATTAACTCGATCCACAACCCACAACCTATTTAAATACAGTTTATTGTAATAACTATAACTTACACAATAATCGTGTATTTTGAAACATTTCATTCAAATTTTACAAAGTGAACTGAACATGACCTTCAAATGAAGCACGTTAGCTGTCTGAGCTCATTGCAAAATATCACTACATTCCTTAAAATAGTCTTCCCAAAACACACCGTTACATTATACGTTAAGCATTTGTGTAATATATTTAGGGTATTTTCGATAATAAAACTACAAGAAAGTTTGCCTGAACCAGAGAACATCCAGCCCCTTCACTCTTACTGGTAGAGCTGAAACAGGTGCTGAGTTTGGAGACTGCTTGAACCTCTTTTCTGGTTGATAGCTGGTGTGTGGAACCCACTTCTCCTCAGAAGATTCAACTAAATGACTGTTGGAAGACAAAGAAAGAAAGAAAAAATAGCATTGTATATCAAGTACATACTTTTGTAGTAGTATAAAACTTTTTCACACCATTGTGTATATTTATTTGCAGTGTTTTGCTCGTTACTAAAAAATAGTAACTAGTTACAGTTACTCGTTACTTCATTCAAAAAGTAACTCAATTACTTTGTTGATTATTTACACCAAAAAGTAATGCGTTACTGTTAAAAGTAACTTTTTAGTTACTTTTTTAAAGAACCTTCTTTAATGTTCCCATTAATGCCCTTTTATGTGTTATGGTCTACAAACACAAAACTGACTTAAACACAAAGTCATTTTTAAACATTATTTTATTAAAGTCAGAGCAGCACAAACTGAATACATCACAAGCATTTCTGAAATAAATAACAAAACAAGCTGAATAATATATTCACAATCAAACACTAAAGTGGCTTCTGCTGTTGTGTTGAGCTCTTAAACATGTTCTTTTTACAGCTGAAGTATGAAAACAGAACACCGGGTTAGCTTCTAGCTTCGTCGAGGCATGTAGATTCTGAAGGAGCTTAAGCAGATTGGAGTTGCTGTTTATCGCAGTAGATACGAGCTTCGAACCAGA
The DNA here is from genome assembly GCF_014805685.1 of Silurus meridionalis. Taxonomy (NCBI): domain Eukaryota; kingdom Metazoa; phylum Chordata; class Actinopteri; order Siluriformes; family Siluridae; genus Silurus; species Silurus meridionalis. Next base: position 2,351,066 of record NC_060887.1, on the reverse strand, counting down.
AAGACACAGCTTACATTTGACATTTTTTGTCTTTATACTCAACTAAAGTGAAATAATGAGCATATTTCCACTTTGAACAACTCGTCTTGCTCTCGCCTCGACTTGCCATTACAGACCTGAATAAACAGAGACACTCCCACAGTGCGTCTTCTTCGTGTTTACAGTGGTTCATCCACCAATCCTACAATGAGACGCTGCTGTAAGCTGGTTAGGCTGTAGTCTACACTTCAGCCCAAATTCATTCATTTATAAAAGTAACGGGTAACGCACCATACGGTAATGGTAACGGAGTTACTTTATTTTTACAGTATTGTTACAGTATTAGTTATTGTCAAAAGTAACGCGTTACCGGCCCAACACTGTTTATTTGCATGTTTGTCACACTTTAATATTTCAGATCGTCAAACTAATTTAAATATTACTAAAAGATACACAAGTGAACACGACATGCAGATTTTAAATGAAGGGGAAACAAAATCCAAAACTACATGGCCCCGTGTGAAAAAGTGTTTGCCCCCCTGTTAAAACTGTGCTAACTTTTTTGTTCACACATGGCAAAAACATGGAACAGTGACCTTCCCAGGAGTGGCCGGCTGACCAAAATTACCCCAAGAGCACAACGACGACTCATCCAAGAGATCACAAAAGACCCCATAACAACATCCAAAGAACTGCAGCCTCACTTGCCTCAGTTAAGGTCAGTGTTCATGACTCCACCATGAGAAAGAGACGGCAAAAATGATCTACACGGCAGAGATCTAAGACTGAAACAGCTGCTGAGCAAAAAGAACATAAAGGCTAGTCTCAGTTTTGCCAGAAAACATCTTGATGATCCCCAAGACTTTTGGGAAAATACTCGAAAGTTTAACTTTTTGTAAGGTGTGTGTCCCATCAGGCCTTGCGTAAAAGTAACACCGCATTTGAGAAAAAGAGCGTCATACCAACAGTGAAATATGGTGGTGGTAGTGTGATGGTCTGGGGCTGTTTTGCTGCTTCAGGACCTGGAAGACTTGCTGTAATAAATGGATCCATGAATTCTGCTGTTTACTAAAAAATCCTGAAGGAGAATCTGTTTGTGACTTCAAGCTGAAGTGAACTTGGGTTCTGCAGCAGGACAATGATCCAAAACACACCAGCAAGTCCACCTCTGAACGGCTAAGGAAAGAAAAAATGAAGACTTTGGAGTAGCCTAGTCAAAGTCCTGACCTGAATCCTATTGAGATGCTGTGACATGACCTTCAAAAAGGTTTGTGCTTAAAAACCCTTCAATGTGGCTGAATTACAACAATTCTGCATAGATGAGTGACCAAAATTCCTCCACAGCGCAGTAACAGACTCATCACAAGTTATCACAAACGCCTGATTGCAGTTGTTGCTGCTAAGGCGGCCCAACCAAATATTGTGGTTTTGGATTTTGTTTTCTCAATAATAAAACTGCATGTTCACTTGTGTTATCGTTATCGTATCATTCGTTGTTCAATCAGGCTCTTCGTCGCTTTCTAAAATAAAGAGTAACTGGGAATCGGACCTTAATTATAATTTCATGGATGAGGAATGGTCCAAGGCCCTTGGTCGTGTACATTCCTCCTCTATATGCGCCCATCATTCGTTAATACAGTTTAAATTGTTGCATAGAGTGTATTGGACAAAGACCAAACTATCTAAAATTAACCCTGGTTTGGATCCAACTTGTGATGGGTGTCGGCTCGGCTACTCTTTATCATACTTTTGGCTTGCCCAGCCTTGACCTCTTTCTGGACATCAGTTTTAAATCAATCTCTAAATACTTCATTTTAGATATTAAACCATGTCCCCTAATAGCATTATTTGGAATCAACCCCACAAATCCCTCCTTGTCATCCTTACAATCAAACATGCTCGCCTTTTGTTTAATAGTAGCAAAGAGACTTATATTACTGAACTGGAAGAATCCTCACCCACCCAGTTCTTCTCATTAGATACATGACCTGTCTCAGTTTATTCAAATAGAAAAGATCAGATTTACATTACTTGGTATTACGGAAAAGTTTTACACCACCTGGCAACCATTCTTATTGTATTTAAGAGAAAGAAAACATATATCTTAGAGAGTGTTCATGTACTTAGGTGCAAATCTTTTATTTTGTTTTATTATTTTTTCTTTCTTTCTCCTGTTCTTGATGCTCACATTCATGATTGTAATTATATGTATAACTTAGAAAGAGAGACCAATTTCTTGTTTTGGACTAAATTAAACACTGATCCATTGTCTTTCTCGCCTGAGTGTCTTTCTGTTTGAATGCATCAATAAAAAAGAGTTGGATAATAATAATAATAATAAGAAGAAGAAGCTAAGTGATTTTGAAATGTTTTGCCGGTGTCTATGATGACAGGCGGGTCCATCTAATACACAAACGCCAAGTGTTCAGGGGAAGCAAATAAAAGCAAGACTGCTTAGAGGTTGTTAATTTGGCAACTGAACATAATCACTAAAGGTTTTGCTTTGGCCGGGAATCGAACCCGGTCGACTGCTTGGAAGGCAGCTATGCTCACCACTATACCACCAACGCCACGCTGGCAGGCGAACATCGCCGAATAAATCCATGCTAGAAGAACGTTGGTTGTTTTGAACTTCTCAGCAAACCGGTTCATTCTCCTGCTCTACTGCAACTGCAAATGTATGTAAAAGTGCAAACAGTGACCAAGAAGCTTTTCCCTGTGGTAGTTTCTGTAGTGTAGTGCTTTAAGTGTTATTGCTGCTGTTTGAACTACAAAAATGTTCAAACAAGTTAAATGTTCCTCATTTTAAAATATGCAAATGCAGTTATAGGAAAATAAAAAAAATATATATTTCAATAAAATCTGAATTCAAGAAATTCCTGGAAAAAAATGACTTTGACTTATTTCACACACAGAACTGTGCAGTAAAGCTGAAACTCTACATCTTCAAACTGCATCATGTAACTGAAAAAAAGGAAAACTTTACAGAAGTGTTTGATTTATAAAATGCTAGCTAGTGATGTACATGCAGCCCCTTTTTACATCATTAGAATGCACAATTACTGTAGGAAAATTATCATCTAAGAAACTCCTGGAACTAACAAGCAAAAAACATGAACAGGTACTTTACCAAATCTTGTCGTTTGATAAATCCAAAAAAGGTGTTCATAAAAACAGAATATTAGCGTTGGAGAAACTCCAGTGTTGATCGTAGCTCCACTGGGTAGTGTGTGTTAAAGCAGTAATAACTGCTAAACATCAGGCAGATGGCGGAGGTGAAGGGCTTCAATGTCAGTTATATATATAATGCAGATACTTGAAACAATTTGGAGGATGAACGCTGCCAATATTGGTAGTAAACAAATAAAAAATGGCTTGATAAAGCTTTTGGCTTTGCCCAGCCTTGACCTCTTTCTGGACATCAGTTTTAAATCAATCTCTAAATACTTCATTTTAGATATTAAACCATGTCCCCTAATAGCATTATTTGGACTCAACCCCACAAATCCCTCCTTGTCATCCTTACAATCAAACATGCTCGCCTTTTGTTTAATAGTAGCAAAGAGACTTATATTACTGAACTGGAAGAATCCTCACCCACCCAGTTCTTCTCATTAGATACATGACCTGTCTCAGTTTATTCAAATAGAAAAGATCAGATTTACATTACTTGGTATTACGGAAAAGTTTTACACCACCTGGCAACCATTCTTATCACATAAGAGAAAGAGGAAAAAAAATCCTGTTCTCTTTGTTTAGCCTTTTGAGCTCTTCCTCTTGCCCTGACTTCTTGGTAGATGTAGAAAGGAGAAAGAAAAACATATATCTTGGAGAGTGTTCATGTTTTATTAGTGTTTAATGTTTGTTTTTTTTTTTTTTTTTTTTTTTCTCCTGTTCTTGATGCTCACATTCATGATTGTGATTATATGTATAACTTAGAAAGAGAGAGACCAATTTCTTGTTGTTGGACTAAATTAAACACTGTTCCATTGTCTTTCTCGCCTGAGTGTCTTTCTGTTTGAATGCATCAATAAAAAAGAGTTGGATAATAATAATAATAAGAAGAAGAAGAAGCTAAGTGATTTTGAAATGTTTTGCCAGTGTCTATGATGACAGGCGGGTCCATCTAATACACAAACGCCAAGTGTTCAGGGGAAGCAAATAAAAGCAAGACTGCTTAGAGGTTGTTAATTTGGCAACTGAACATAATCACTAAAGGTTTTGCTTTGGCCGGGAATCGAACCCGGGTCGACTGCTTGGAAGGCAGCTATGCTCACCACTATACCACCAACGCCACGCTGGCAGGCGAACATCGCCGAATGAATCCATGCTAGAAGAACGTTGGTTGTTTTGAACTTCTCAGCAAACCGGTTCATTTTCCTGCTCTACTGCAACTGCAAATGTATGTAAAAGTGCAAACAGTGACCAAGAAGCTTTTCCCTGTGGTAGTTTCTGTAGTGTAGTGGTCATCACGTTCGCCTCACACGTGAAAGGTTCCTGGTTCGACACCAGGCAGAAACAAGGTTGTGATTTTGAAGCTAGCGTTACATTCTTAGGCCTGTAAACTGTGTTACTCGACAGCATTAGAGAAATGTAGAAAACTTTCTTTTATATTGTTTCTGTAGTGTAGTGCTTTAAGTGTTATTGCTGCTGTTTGAACTACAAAAATGTTCAAACAAGTTAAATGTTCCTCATTTTAAAATATGCAAATGCAGTTATAGGAAAATAAAAAAAATATATATTTCAATAAAATCTGAATTCAAGAAATTCCTGGAAAAAAATGACTTTGACTTATTTTACACAGAACTGTGCAGTAAAGCTGAAACTCTACATCTTCAAACTGCATCATGTAACTGAAAAAAAGGAAAACTTTACAGAAGTGTTTGATTTATAAAATGCTAGCTAGTGATGTACATGCAGCCCCTTTTTACATCATTAGAATGCACAATTACTGTAGGAAAATTATAATCTAAGAAACTCCTGGAACTAACAAGCAAAAAACATGAACAGGTACTTTACCAAATCTTGTCGTTTGATAAATCCAAAAAAGGTGTTCATAAAAACAGAATATTAGCGTTGGAGAAACTCCAGTGTTGATCGTAGTTCCACTGGGTAGTGTATGTTAAAGCAGTAATAACTGCTAAACATCAGGCAGATGGCGGAGGTGAAGGGCTTCAATGTCAGTTATATATATAATGCAGATACTTGAAACAATTTGGAGGATGAACGCTGCCAATATTGGTAGTAAACAAATAAAAAATGGCTTGATAAAGTAAATAATGTGCCAAATAAAAATATTACATAAAAAGGAAAGTAATTATTAAACAATAAGATTGGAAATAAAAGGAAAAATTAAATTATAGTGCTAATTTTAAATTAAAACTGAAAATGATAAATATTGATCTATGTCCATGTATAATAAAATAAGTTGGTAAAGTTTCTTTTTTGGATGCTGTAATTGGCACAATAATTAATCAAGCCATGTATTTAGTTATTTTTTTATTACCAATTAAGGCAGGATCCATCTTCAATAGTTACATCCATCATGGGATGAATGATCTTACTGGCTGAGCTTCTGAGCTGAAATTTTTAAAACAGCCCCCTATTGCATAATAACAACATTTATTTATTCAGGAAATAATGATGATCACATCATCATTAGACTCATAAAAATTCATATTCTAACCTTAACACCATGTTAACAAGTGTGCCATTGGGTGGTGTGGTGACATTGTTCTATACTCACTATTTTGGGTCCAGGCAGCAACCAGTCTTCGTGCTTGTATGGGCTTTAACACTGGCAGCAAATCGTTTTCTGTGATGTTCTTTAAATCATCTGTGCTTGCCGCACCAAGTGTTTTTAAAGTATCTTCAACGGACTTAACAAGTTGATCAGGAAGGTCCGGAAGCACTCCTGCTATCACAACCCCTATGTTTTTAGCAGCTGTGATTCAGCCATATCTGTTAAGACACACAAACAAAGAGTTTGGTCTCTGGTCCAATGAAATGAAGGCATTCAGTCTGACAAGATGCTGTGCTTCAGTGGAATATTCTGGTAACCATTTTTCACATAAGATGACAATGGCCACAAGTCAATCAGTTCACTGATGAGTCTACACTCTGTCTTTTTTACTGAGTACATGTGGTAGTAAGAAATAAATTCAGCATCATAAACTCTCATGAGAAAATGAAGAGCTGAATCATCCTTAACAAAAATCAGCAGAAGTTCACCAAACTCCACTGACTCATCATACTTCATGACAAAAAACTGGCCCTTCCTGTAAGCAAGGCCATTGTACTGAACATCTACTGGAATCTTTGTATTCCTTTCAGTAAAACCAAAATGTAGGACTGCGTCTTTAACTTGCTTACTGTAAAGCTCCAAGTAAAATGCTGAGCCATCTTTTATTTGCAATGCTGGAGGACTGACTGACCCAGCAGAAAGGAAGACCTGGAACATTTGATGTCTCTCTGAAAGAGTCAAGCACAGGTTTTTGACATTTTTCAGATGCCTTGTGCATCTTTTGAAGTAACTGTGTTTGCTCTCAAAGCGCATCGTCCAAAGCCTGATGAGAGCCAAATTTTAGGATCAGCCCTGGATAATGTCGTAAGTAATGGTGTTTAGGTTTTAAGTTGGTATTAGGAAACAATGCCTTTCTGGTTTCCAAATATTCTTGGATGAGAGCATCCAGATAAGTAACCTGGGCCTTGGAAATTTGCTGAGCACAAATTAATTGAACATTGTTCTTGAGCTGCAACGTTAACTGCCAGACATCATCTTGAGGGTTCTGCACTTTGTCCATTAAGTTTCAAAGTTTTTGGACTGACCTCACAAGGCTTGGATAAAGTATCTGTTCCTTTGTATTTAAATTGCTTGATGCTCCTGTTCAGAACTGTGTAAGTGAACCATTTATTTGTGCAGATGAAATATTTGAGGTAAAGAGCAAGATCATATGAGAGGACACCCTCAAAAATGTCATGACCAAGACATGGGGGCATGCCAGGTGTGCAAACATCAAAGTTTTGTAAAGAATTAAACACAGACCTGAACTTTATCCCCTGTACTTCTGACACGTCTTCTCTGTGGCAGATCTATAGGTTTCTGGAGTCCTCTGAGGTCCACAGACTGCTGGATCAGCACTCTGAAATTTAGTTCGAGTTAACAGACAATATCTGCAAAAATACACTGATGAACTGAAATTTTCTGTAAAACCCCCAATACAATGAGAGCCTAGGTTGTCTCCAGCAATGCAGTAGAGAGCTCCCATCACAACAGTTTTGTCTGCCATCATTATGCCATTCTCCTCTAGTACTTTCAAATCATTCAGGAGTTCTGAAAAAACTTTGTCATTACCAAATTCCTTAAAATTCAAGTCAAGTGAAGTTTATTTGTATAGCACTTTTCACAACAGACATTGTCTCAAAGCAGCTTTACAGAAAACAACAGTCAAGGTGAATGGTGTGTATTTATCCCTGATGAGCAGCCGTGGCGACTGTGGCAAGGAAAAACTCCCTTAGATGTTATGAGGAAGAAACCTTGAGAGGAACCAGACTCAAAAGGGGAACCCATCCTCATTTGGGTGACATCAAGAGTTTGATCATAAATCTTTCAACACTACAGAATACTGGAGAGTGAGAACTAACATGAGCACTGGAGTATAAGATTATAAGTAATGTTCTTTCTACAGTCTTCTACAGTCTTTATGGTTATAAAACTAGGAGCTACTGAGCAACTCATAAAATAGCTCAACTTTTGTGATCATCACAGATCCAGCATCAGCTTCTCCATGCCAGAGCCTTTAAACACTCCAGGAGGTCCAATGTCAAAACTCCACACATGAAGACATGTTGATAATGTGCATGTGATCAGATGTTCTGGAGCACAAGGTTATGATGTGAGACACATGTTATGTGTAAGCTTTGCTAAAAAGATATGTTTTTAATCTGCACTTAAACTGGGTGAGTGTGTCTGAGACCCGAACACTGTGAGGAAGACTGATCCAGAGTTTAGGAGCTAAATGTGAGAATGATCTACCGCCTTCAGTGGACTTTGCTATTCTAGGAGATGCTTGGTTGTGGACCGCCACAATTGTTTTTCTAATACTATAATTTTTTCAGTGAAGAAATTCATAAAGTCGTCACTACTAAACTGTGATGGAACACATTTTTCAGATCCCTGATTTGTAGTTAATTTAGCTACTGTACTGAAAAGGAACCTGGGATTGTTTTTGTTGTTTTCTATGAGTTTGCTCAGGTGTTCAGCTCTAGCAGCTTTTAGCGTCTGTCTGTAGCTTCGGGTGCAAGTGATCTAATCTAATAAACCAAACTTTAGAACTTTTTGGTGTTTGTTTATCTGGCATTTTTCAGTTTTAACTGCAATAAGATTATTTCTGGATCTTGTGTATTTAATTCTTGGTTTTACTACACGAGGAATAGATACGGTTTCTATAAACTGCTGTGTGTGAACTTGTAACTATTTGGTTTGTTGTATAAATGTTCTCATAGTCGTAAATTTCCTGATGTCTTACCAGTCAGATGGAAAGTGGGAAGAGGTCCTGACACTATGATCCTCGTTGTGGGTGATGTGCTGCTTACCGTCTCCACCAGGATCCTGAAATCCCTCCTTAAGATCTCCGTTTCCCTCAGCCGGGTGTCGTTCGTTCCAGCATGGAGAACAACCGCTGCAAAGTTCTTGTTCAGGATCGCGGGTACCTGCGCAGCGACATCGAGAACACGAGCACCAGGAAAACAGCGAGTGTGCAGCTTACCTTTGTCTCCGATAGCGCGGACATGCCGGACGATGGAATCGCCAAGAATCACAGTATGGCGTTCCGTCTCACAGAGAGGGGTGAAGCGGTTCTTGGTCTTGACCGGGGCTTGGCTCGTGTCTTCCGCTGCTGCAGCATCCAGGGTCCGTGGTGCACCGGTGCCGGGGTGAACGATACCTGGGCGGGCCACGTTGTAGGTGTGCTGGACCTGGGCAGAGAAACACGCGGAGTTGAGGTGCTGGGAGCGTTAGGTTCAACCCGGGAATTTACCTGGGACGAGTGAGCGTCCGCCCGGGATGTTTCCAGCGCCGCTTTCCGCTCTCACAGCTGGGCATGCTTTGCCTGTTTCTCCAAAGCCTCAATCTTCAGCTCCACCGTTTGCAACTCAAACAAGCAGATAGAGTTAAGATTCAAAGATGTGATAAAGTGAGAGGGAATGAATATAGTCAACACTAGTGATAGTCCAGTTAACTAACTACAGGCACAAGACAGGAAGACAAAAACTATTTAGAATTATTAAAAGAGGAAAAAAGGAGAGATAAATAGTAAAGTTTGTTTAAAAACACAGTCAAACACAGGAAGCTACGTCACAGGAAGCCTGCAAGCAGAGAGTCTCCTTTCCACGTCATGACCTGCCCCCATCCTGCTGCCACCTAAAAAGATAAATAACTAACAACAATCTGCACTTACTTTATCTTTAATAAGAGTTTACAGTAAATACATTTACAAATAAATACATAAATACAATATGAAAATAAATAATAATAAATTGGCAATTCACACAACAAACAAATTGAATACATTTTTCACTACAAAGTCATTTCCCTAAAAACAGATCTTTCTTGCTTTGTTTGTTGCAAAGTCATCAATTACATCATCGTTGCAAATCTGACCAGCACTTGTATGGTTGATGTTTATGACAGCGAGGCTGCTGAGGTGCTTTTGTAAAATGGTGGATCTCAGGTATGATTTCATCAGTTTCAATTTTAAAAAGCTTCTTTCTGCTTCAGCTACAGTCACTGGAAGTGTAAGACAAAGTCTTGTGAAAAAAAAAGCTTGTTCACGTGAAAGAAAAGTGTTAATGTTTTTTTTTTTTTTTAAAGTCAAGTAAAATCTCAAACCAGAGGCAAATCTCATCTAATTGAGCCACAAGATCTTTTGCATGAAAGTTGTTTTAAAAAGCTTTTCACTTTTTCTATCAGTAACTACACTAATAAAGGAGAGGTAGAGGGAAGATTTGAACAATTCATAACAGCCCCCAAAATACTTATAATTATTATTATCATCATCATAACTGCAGTTGGTTATAGAAACAGATGAATTGTAACTCACAGGTCACATCCTCAAGTCAGTCTCACACTGCCCTCTAGTGGCAGGGTCGGGCATGCTTTTTGCTTAATTCTGTATAAATATTATTAATCTTTATTTGCTTTAGTTTTATTTAATGTTGATCTCTGTTTTTCTTGTTTCTTCTCCTCCTTGTATTCACTACATGGAAAATATTCAATAATAGAGAGATAGATTGTGATTGACTGTGATTAAAATTTTATAGTGCCTTCATCCTGTACAAACAACCGATAATCTCTATATATACAGTATATATATATATAGGAGGAGTGTGTTGAAGCCAGAAGTCTGTCCTGAAGGTGTAACAGCACTTCACTGAACTGTACACTCACCTGACACACACACTCACACACACACACACACACACACACACACACACACACACACACACTTACATTTAAATGGCTATCTTTCTAATCACACTTAATTCCTCCAGGATTAGTTACAGGTTGGTGACCTCTAACCTCTCGTGTGGTGCTGATGTTCCTCCTCAGAAGTCCGAACTGAAAACAGAGAGACACTGAGAGCTGCTGAGCTTTGTAAGTGTGTGTTGAGTACATGTGTATTATCTAGCAAATCTAAGTTCCTTACCATCTCTCTCTCTCTCTCTCTCTCTCTCTCTCTCAGGATACCCAGAAGGACAAATGAAATGGGAGATGCTCCCAGAATAAACAGAATTGATGTTGATGCCATCAGGCACAATAATATTGGACCTCCGCAGAATCCAAA